>NW_028270183.1:26209012-26519012 GCF_037043375.1 Chiloscyllium plagiosum | reverse complement strand
ACTCACGTACACACACACACTCACACACACACTTGCACACACAAACACACTCTCATACTCACAAACACACACTCACACTCATGTACACACACACTCTCACACACGCACACACTTTTACACACAAACATTCCCACACATACACACTCACACAAACACTCACACACACACTTACACACACTCTCACACGCACACACACATACACTCACACACAATCACATACATGCACACACACACTCTCACACACACACACTCACACACAATCTCTCACACACACACCCACACACACGCACTCACACATACACACACGCACTTACGTACACACACACACAACAAACACACACACACCCTCACACACACTCACAAACACACTCATCATCACCGCGATCACTCACTGACAATCACCGTTATCATTCACTAATCATCACAACGATTGCACAGTGGCCATTACCGTGATCTCACACTGACCATCACCGCGATCACACACAGACCATCACCACGATCATAAACTGACCATCCCCGTGATCACACACTGACCATCACCGCGAACACACACTAACCATCACTATGATCACACACTGACCATCACCGCGGTGATGGTCAGTGTGTGATCGCGGTGAGGGTCAGCATGTGAACATGCTGACCCTCACCGCGATCACACACTGACCATCACCGCGATCACACACTGACCATCACCATTATCACACACTGACCATCACCGGGATCACACACTGACCATCACCACATTCACTCAGTGACCATCACCGTGATCACACACTGACCATCACCGCGATCACACAGTGACCATCACCACGATCACACACTGACCATCACCATGATCACACGCTGACCATCGTCATGATCACTCACTGACCGTCACCACGATCACACACTGACCATCACCATGATCACACATTGACCATCACCGTGATCACACACTGACCATCACCGTGATCACATACTGAGTGTCGCCGCAATCACACACTGACCATCACCGCGATCACACACTGACCATCACCGCGATAACACACTGACCATCACCATGATCACACACTGACCATCACCGTAATCACACACTGACCATCACCGTGATCACACATTGACCATCACCGTGATCACACACTGACCATCACCGTGATCACACACTGACCATCACCATGATCACACATTGACCATCACCGTGATCACACACTGACCATCACCATGATCACACATTGACCATCACCATGATCACACACTGACCATCACCGTGATCACAAACTGACCATCACCATGATCACACATTGACCATCACCGTGATCACACACTGACCATCAACATGATCACACATTGACCATCAACGTGATCACAAACTGACCATCACCGCAATCATACACTGACCATCACCACGGTCACACACTGACCATCACAGTGATCACAAACTGACCATCACCGTGATCACAAACTGACCATCACCATGATCACACACTGACCATCACCGCGATCACAAACTGACCATCACCGCGATCACACACTGACCATCACCATGATCACAAACTGACCATCACTGTGATCACACACTGACCATCACCGCGATCACACACTGACCATCACCGTGATCACAAACTGACCATCACTGTGATCACACACTGACCATCACCGCGATCACACATTGACCATCACCATGATCACACACTGACCATCACCGTGCTCACACACTGAACATCACCACGATCACACACTGACCATCACCATGATCACAAACTGACCATCACCGCGATCACACACTGACCATCCCTGCAGTCACACACTGACCATCACCGTGATCAAAAACTGACCACCCCCGTGAACACACACTGACCATCACCACGATCACACACTGACCATCACCATGATCACACACAGACCATCCCCACGATCACACACTGACCATCACCATGATCACACACTGACCATCACCATGATCACACACTGACCATCACCATGATCACACGCTGACCATCACCGTGGTCACACACTGACCATCATCATGATCTCACACTGACCATCACCGCGATCACACACTGACCATCACCGCCATCACACACTGACCATCACTGCGATCACACACTGACCATCACTGTGATCACACACTGACCATCACCGCCATCACAAACTGACCATCACCATGATCACACACTGACCATCACCGCGAACACACACTAACCATCACTATGATCACACACTGACCATCACCTCGTTCACATGCTGACCCTCACCGCGATCACACACTGACCATCACCGCGATCACACACTGACCATCACCATTATCACACACTGACCATCACCGGGATCACACACTGACCATCACCGCGGTCACACAGTGACCATCACCATGATCACACACTGACCATCACCATGATCACACGCTGACCATCGTCATGATCACTCACTGACCGTCACCGCGATCACACACTGACCATCACCATGATCACACATTGACCATCACCGTGATCACACACTGACCATCACCGTGATCACACACTGACTGTCGCCGCAATCACACACTGACCATCACCGCAATCACACACTGACCATCACCGCGATAACACACTGACCATCACCATGATCACACACTGACCATCAGGTGTTCATACACTGACCATCACCGTGATCACACATTGACCATCACCGTGATCACACACTGACCATCACCACAATCACACACTGACCATCACCGTGATCACACATTGACCATCACCGTGATCACACACTGACCATCACCGTGCTCACACACTGAACATCACCACGATCACACACTGACCATCACCGCGATCACACATTGACCATCACCGTGATCACACACTGACCATCACCGTGATCACACACTGAACATCACCACGATCACACACTGACCATCACCGTGATCACACACTGAACATCACCACGATCACACACTGACCATCACCGCGATCACACATTGACCATCACCGTGATCACACACTGACCATCACCACGATCACACACAGACCATCACCGCGATCACACATTGACCATCACCGTGATCACACACTGACCATCACCGTGCTCACACACTGAACATCACCACGATCACACACTGACCATCACCATGATCACAAACTGACCATCACCGCGAACACACACTGACCATCCCTGCAGTCACACACTGACCATCACCGTGATCAAAAACTGACCACCCCCGTGAACACACACTGACCATCACCACGATCACACACTGACCATCACCATGATCACACACAGACCATCCCCACAATCACACACTGACCATCACCATGATCACACACTGACCATCACCATGATCACACACTGACCATCACCATGATCACACGCTGACCATCACCGTGGTCACACACTGACCATCACCGCGATCACACACTGACCATCCCCATGATCACACACTGACCAACACTGCGATCACACACTGACCATCACCGAGATCACAAACTGACCATCACCGTGATCACACACTGACCATCACCACGATCACACACTGACCATCCCCATGATCACACACTGACCATCCCCGTGATCACACACTGACCATCACCGTGATCACACGCTGACCATCACCATGATCACACGCTGACCATTACCGTGATCACACACCGACCATAACCGCGATCACACACTGACCATCACCGCGGTCACACACTGACCATCACCGTGATCACACACAGACCATCACCATGATCACACACTGACCATAACCGCGATCACACACTGACCATCACCGTGATCACACACAGACCATCACCGCCGTTACACACTGACCATCACCGTGATCACACACAGACCATCACCGTGATCACACACTGACCATCACCGTGCTCACACACTGAACATCACCACGATCACACACTGACCATCACCATGATCACAAACTGACCATCACCGCGATCACACACTGACCATCCCTGCAGTCACACACTGACCATCACCGTGATCAAAATCTGACCACCCCCGTGAACACACACTGACCATCACCACGATCACACACTGACCATCACCATGATCACACACAGACCATCTCCACAATCACACACTGACCATCACCATGATCACACACTGACCATCACCATGTTCACACGCTGACCATCACCGCGGTCACACACTGACCATCATCGTGATCTCACACTGAACATCACCGCGATCACACACTGACCATCACCGCCATCACATACTGACCATAACTGCGATCACACACTGACCATCACTGCGATCACACACTGACCATCACCGCCATCACAAACTGCCCATCACCATGATCACACACTGACCATCACCGTGATTACAAACTGACCGTCACCGCGATCACACACTGACCATCCCCATGATCACACACTGACCATCACCGTGATTACAAACTGACCGTCACCGCGATCACACACTGACCATCCCCATGATCACACACTGACCATCACTACGATAACACACTGACCATCACCGTGATCACACACTGACCAGCACCGCGATCACACATTGACCATCACCGCGATCACACACTGATCATCAACGTGATCACACACTGACCATCACCGCGATCACACACTGATCATCAACGTGATCTCACACTGACCATCACCGCGATCACACACTGACCATCACCGCCATCACACACTGACCATCACTGCGTTCACACACTGACCATCACCGCCATCACAAACTGACCATCACCGCGATCACACACTGATCATCAACGTGATCTCACACTGACCATCACCGCGATCACACACTGACCATCACCGCGATCACACACTGATCATCAACGTGATCTCACACTGACCATCACCGCGATCACACACTGACCATCACCGCCATCACACACTGACCATCACTGCGATCACACACTGACCATCACCGCCATCACAAACTGACCATCACAGTGATCACACACTGACCATCACCGTGATTACAAACTGACCATCACCGCGATCACACACTGACCATCCCCATGATCACACACTGACCATCACCGTAATCACACACTGACCATCACCGTGATCACACACTGACCATCACCATGATCACACGCTGACCATCACCACGGTCACACACTGACCATCACCGCGATCACACACTGACCATCCCCATGATCACACACTGACCATCACCATGATCACACACTGACCATCACCTCCATCACACACTGACCATCACCGTGATCACACACTGACCATCACCATGATCACACACTGACCATCACAGCGACCACACATTGACCACCACCGCGATCACACACTGACCATCACCGTGATCACAAACTGACCAATACCACGATCACACACTGACCATAACCACGATAACACACTGACCATCACCGTGATCACACACTGACCAGCACCGCGATCACACATTGACCATCACCGCGATCACACACTGATCATCAACGTGATCTCACACTGACCATCACCGCGATCACACACTGACCATCACCGCCATCACACACTGACCATCACTGCGATCACACACTGACCATCACCGCCATCACAAACTGACCATCACCATGATCACACACTGACCATCACCGTGATTACAAACTGACCATCACCGCGATCACACACTGACCATCCCCATGATCACACACTGACCAACACTGCGATCACACACAGACCATCACCGTGATCACAAACTGACCATCAACGTGATCACACACTGACCATCACCACGATCACACACTGACCATCCCCATGATCACACACTGACCATCCCCGTGATCACACACTGACCATCACCACGATCACACGCTGACCATCACCATGATCACACGCTGACCATTACCGTGGTCACACACTGACCATCACCGTGATCACACACCGACCATAACCGCGATCACACACTGACCATCACCGCGGTCACACACTGACCATCACCGTGATCACACACAGACCATCACCATGATCACACACTGACCATCACCGCGATCACACACAGACCATCACCGTGATCACACACAGACCATCACCGCGGTCACACACTGACCATCACCGTGATCACACACAGACCATCACCGTGATCACACACTGACCATCACCATGTTTACACGCTGACCATCACCGCGGTCACACACTGACCATCATCGTGATCTCACACTGACCATCACCGTGATCACACACTGACCATCACCGCCATCACATACTGACCATCACTGCGATCACACACTAACGATCACTGCGATCACACACTGACCATCACCGCCATCACAAACTGCCCATCACCATGATCACACACTGACCATCACCGTGATTACAAACTGACCGTCACCGCGATCACACACTGACCATCCCCATGATCACACACTGACCATCACTACGATAACACACTGACCATCACCGTGATCACACACTGACCAGCACCGCGATCACACATTGACCATCACCGCGATCACACACTGACCATCACCGCCATCACACACTGACCATCAATGCGATCACACACTGACCATCACCGCGATCACACACTGACCACCATCGCCATCACAAACTGACCATCACCATGATCACACACTGACCATCACCGTGATTACAAACTGACCGTCACCGCGATCACACACTGACCATCCCCATGATCACACACTGACGATCACTACGATAACACACTGACCATCACCGTGATCACACACTGACCAGCACCGTGATCACAAACTGACCATCACCGCGATCACACACTGATCATCAACGTGATCTCACACTGACCATCACCGCGATCACACACTGACCATCACCGCCATCACACACTGACCATCACTGCGTTCACACACTGACCATCACCGCCATCACAAACTGACCATCACCGCGATCACACACTGATCATCAACGTGATCTCACACTGACCATCACCGCGATCACACACTGACCATCACTGCGATCACACACTGATCATCACCGTGATCTCACACTGACCATCACCGCGATCACACACTGACCATCACCGCCATCACACACTGACCATCACTGCGATCACACATTGACCATCACCGCCATCACAAACTGACCATCACAGTGATCACACACTGACCATCACCGTGACTACAAACTGACCATCACCGCGATCACACACTGACCATCCCCATGATCACACACTGACCATCACCGTAATCACACACTGACCATCACCGTGATCACACACTGACCATCACCATGATCACACGCTGACCATCACCACGGTCACACACTGACCATCACCGCGATCACACACTGACCATCCCCATGATCACACACTGACCATCACCATGATCACACACTGACCATCACCATGATCACACACTGACCATCACCGTGATCACACACTGACCATCACCATGATCACACACTGACCATCACAGCGACCACACATTGACCACCACCGCGATCACACACTGACCATCACCGTGATCACAAACTGACCAATACCACGATCACACACTGACCATAACCACGATAACACACTGACCATCACCGTGATCACACACTGACCAGCACCGCGATCACACATTGACCATCACCGCGATCACACACTGATCATCAACGTGAACTCACACTGACCATCACCGCGATCACAAACTGACCATCACCGCCATCACACACTGACCATCACTGCGATCACACACTGACCATCACCGCCATCACAAACAGACCATCACCATGATCACACACTGACCATCACCGTGATTACAAACTGACCATCACCGCGATGACACACTGACCGTCCCCATGATCACACACTGACCAACACTGCGATCACACACAGACCATCACCGTGATCACAAACTGACCATCACCGTGATCACACACTGACCATCACCACGATCACACACTGACCATCCCCATGATCACACACTGACCATCCCCGTGATCACACGCTGACCATTACCGTGGTCACACACTGACCATCACCGTGATCACACACCGACCATAACCGCGATCACACACTGACCATCACCGCGGTCACACACTGACCATCACCGTGATCACACACAGACCATCACCATGATCACACACTGACCATCACCGCGATCACACACTGACCATCACCGTGATCACACACAGACCATCACCGCGGTCACACACTGACCATCACCGTGATCACACACAGACCATCACCATGATCACACACTGACCATCACCGCGATCACACACTGACCATCACCGTGATCACACACAGACCATCACCGCGGTCACACACTGACCATCACCGTGATCACACACAGACCATCACCGCGGTCACACACTGACCATCACCGTGATCACACACTGACCATCACCGCGATCACACACTGACCATCACCATTATCACACACTGACCATCACCGGGATCACACACTGACCATCACCACATTCACACAGTGACCATCACCGTGATCACACACTGACCATCACAGCGATCACACACTGACCATCACCATGATCACAAGCTGACCATCGTCATGATCACTCACTGACCGTCACCACGATCACACACTGACCATCACCATGATCACACACTGACCATCACTACGATAACACACTGACCATCACCGTGATCACACTCTGACCAGCACCGCGATCACACATTGACCATCACCGCGATCACACACTGACCATCACTGCCATCACACACTGACCATCACTGCGATCACACACTGACCATCACCGCGATCACACACTGACCACCACCGCCATCACAAACTGACCATCACCATGATCACACACTGACCATCACCGTGATTACAAACTGACCGTCACCGCGATCACACACTGACCATCCCCATGATCACACACTGACCATCACTACGATAACACACTGACCATCACCGTGATCACACACTGACCAGCACCGTGATCACACATTGACCATCACCGCGATCACGCACTGATCATCAACGTGATCTCACACTGACCATCACCGCGATCACACACTGACCATCACCGCCATCACACACTGACCATCACTGCGTTCACACACTGACCATCACCGCCATCACAAACTGACCATCACCGCGATCACACACTGATCATCAACGTGATCTCACACTGACCATCACCGCGATCACACACTGACCATCACCGCGATCACACACTGATCATCACCGTGATCTCACACTGACCATCACCGCGATCACACACTGACCATCACCGCCATCACACACTGACCATCACTGCGATCTCACACTGACCATCACCGCGATCACACACTGACCATCACCGCCATCACACACTGACCATCACTGCGTTCACACACTGACCATCACCGCCATCACAAACTGACCATCACCGCGATCACACACTGATCATCACCGTGATCTCACACTGACCATCACCGCGATCACACACTGACCATCACCGCCATCACACACTGACCATCACCGTGACTACAAACTGACCATCACCGCGATCACACACTGACCATCTCCATGATCACACACTGACCATCACCGTAATCACACACTGACCATCACCGTGATCACACACTGACCATCACCATGATCACACGCTGACCATCACCACGGTCACACACTGACCATCACCGCGATCACACACTGACCATCCCCATGATCACACACTGACCATCACCATGATCACACACTGACCATCACCAAGATCACACACTGACCATCACCGTGATCACACACTGACCATCACAGCGACCACACATTGACCACCACCGCAATCACACACTGACCATCACCGTGATCACAAACTGACCAATACCACGATCACACACTGACCATAACCACGATAACACACTGACCATCACCGTGATCACACACTGACCAGCACCGCGATCACACATTGACCATCACCGCGATCACACACTGATCATCAACGTGATCTCACACTGACCATCACCGCGATCACAAACTGACCATCACCGCCATCACACACTGACCATCACTGCGATCACACACTGACCATCACCGCCATCACAAACAGACCATCACCATGATCACACACTGACCATCACCGTGATTACAAACTGACCATCACCGCGATGACACACTGACCATCCCCATGATCACACACTGACCAACACTGCGATCACACACAGACCATCACCGTGATCAGAAACTGACCATCACCATGATCACACACTGACCATCACTACGATCACACACTGACCATCCCCATGATCACACACTGACCATCACCGCGGTCACACACTGACCATCACCGTGATCACACACAGACCATCACCATGATCACACACTGACCATCACCGCGATCACACACTGACCATCACCGTGATCACACACAGACCATCACCGCGGTCACACACTGACCATCACCGTGATCACACACAGACCATCACCATGATCACACACTGACCATCACCGCGATCACACACTGACCATCACCGTGATCACACACAGACCATCACCGCGGTCACACACTGACCATCACCGAGATCACACACAGACCATCACCGCGGTCACACACTGACCATCACCGTGATCACACACAGACCATCACCATGATCACACACTGACCATCACCGTGATCACACACTGACCATCACCGCGATCACACACTGACCATCACCATTATCACACACTGACCATCACCGGGATCACACACTGACCATCACCACATTCACACAGTGACCATCACCGTGATCACACACTGACCATCACCGCGATCACACAGTGACCATCACCACGATCACACACTGACCATCACCATGATCACAAGCTGACCATCGTCATGATCACTCACTGACCGTCACCACGATCACACACTGACCATCACCATGATCACACATTGACCATCACCGTGATCACACACTGACCATCACCGTGATCACACACTGACTGTCGTCGCAATCACACACTGACCATCACCGCGATCACACACTGACCATCACCGCGATAACACACTGACCATCACCATGATTCACACACTGACCATCACCGTGATCACACATTGACCATCACCGTGATCACACACTGACCATCACCACGATCACACACTGACCATCACCGTGATCACACATTGACCATCACCGTGATCACACACTGACCATCACCATTATCACACATTGACCATCACCGTGATCACACACTGACCATCACCGTGATCACACACTGACCATCACCATGATCACACATTGACCATCATCATGATCACACACTGACCATCACCGTGATCACAAACTGACCATCACCGTGATCACACATTGACCATCACCATGATCACACATTGACCATCAACGTGATCACAAACTGACCATCACCGCAATCATACACTGACCATCACCACGGTCACACACTGACCATCACAGTGATCACAAACTGACCATCACCGTGATCACAAACTGACCATCACTGTGATCACACACTGACCATCACCGCGATCACACACTGACCATCGCCGTGATCACAAACTGACCATCACCATGATCACACACTGACCATCACCGCGGTCACACACAGACCAGCACCGCGATCACACATTGACCATCACCGCGATCACACACTGATCATCAACGTGATCTCACACTGACCATCACCGCGATCACACACTGACCATCACCGCCATCACACACTGACCATCACTGCGTTCACACACTGACCATCACCGCCATCACAAACTGACCATCACCGCGATCACACACTGATCATCAACGTGATCTCACACTGACCATCACCGCGATCACACACTGACCATCACCGCGATCACACACTGATCATCAACGTGATCTCACACTGACCATCACCGCGATCACACACTGACCATCACCGCCATCACACACTGACCATCACTGCGATCACACACTGACCATCACCGCCATCACAAACTGACCATCACAGTGATCACACACTGACCATCACCGTGATTACAAACTGACCATCACCGCGATCACACACTGACCATCCCCATGATCACACACTGACCATCACCGTAATCACACACTGACCATCACCGTGATCACCCACTAGCCATCACCGTGATCACACGCTGACCATCACCACGGTCACACACTGACCATCACCGTGATCACACACTGACCATCCCCATGATCACACACTGACCATCACCATGATCACACACTGACCATCACCGTGATCACACACTGACCATCACCATGATCACACACTGACCATCACAGCGACCACACATTGACCACCACCGCGATCACACACTGACCATCACCGTGATCACAAACTGACCAATACCACGATCACACACTGACCATAACCACGATAACACACTGACCATCACCGTGATCAAAAACTGACCACCCCCGTGAACACACACTGACCATCACCACGATCACACACTGACCATCACCATGATCACACACTGACCATCACCGTGATCACACACTGACCATCACCGCGATCACACACTGACCATCACCATTATCACACACTGACCATCACCGGGATCACACACTGACCATCACCACATTCACACAGTGACCATCACCGTGATCACACACTGACCATCACCGCGATCACACAGTGACCATCACCACGATCACACACTGACCATCACCATGATCACAAGCTGACCATCGTCATGATCACTCACTGACCGTCACCACGATCACACACTGACCATCACCATGATCACACATTGACCATCACCGTGATCACACACTGACCATCACCGTGATCACACACTGACTGTCGTCGCAATCACACACTGACCATCACCGCGATCACACACTGACCATCACCGCGATAACACACTGACCATCACCATGATTCACACACTGACCATCACCGTGATCACACACTGACCATCACCGTGATCACACATTGACCATCACCGTGATCACACACTGACCATCACCACGATCACACACTGACCATCACCGTGATCACACATTGACCATCACCGTGATCACACACTGACCATCACCATTATCACACATTGACCATCACCGTGATCACACACTGACCATCACCGTGATCACACACTGACCATCACCATGATCACACATTGACCATCATCATGATCACACACTGACCATCACCGTGATCACAAACTGACCATCACCGTGATCACACATTGACCATCACCATGATCACACATTGACCATCAACGTGATCACAAACTGACCATCACCGCAATCATACACTGACCATCACCACGGTCACACACTGACCATCACAGTGATCACAAACTGACCATCACCGTGATCACAAACTGACCATCACTGTGATCACACACTGACCATCACCGCGATCACACACTGACCATCGCCGTGATCACAAACTGACCATCACCATGATCACACACTGACCATCACCGCGGTCACACACAGACCATCACCGCGATCACACATTGACCATCACCGTGATCACACACTGACCATCACCGTGCTCACACACTGAACATCACCACGATCACACACTGACCATCACCATGATCACAAACTGACCATCACCGCGATCACACACTGACCATCCCTGCAGTCACACACTGACCATCACCGTGATCAAAAACTGACCACCCCTGTGAACACACACTGACCATCACCACGATCACACACTGACCATCACCATGATCACACACAGACCATCTCCACAATCACACACTGACCATCACCATGATCACACACTGACCATCACCATGCTCACACACTGACCATCACCGCGGTCACACACTGACCATCATCGTGATCTCACACTGACCATCACCGCGATCACACACTGACCATCACCGCCATCACACACTGACCATCACTGCGATCACACACTAACCATCACTGCGATCACACACTGACCATCACCGCCATCACAAACTGACCATCACCATGATCACACACTGACCATCACCGTGATTACAAACTGACCGTCACCGCGATCACACACTGACCATCCCCATGATCACACACTGACCATCACTACGGTAACACACTGACCATCACCGTGATCACACACTGACCATCACCGCGATCACACACTGACCATCACCGCCATCACATACTGACCATCACTGCGATCACACACTGACCATCACCGCCATCACAAACTGACCATCACCATGATCACACACTGACCATCACCGTGATTACAAACTGACCATCACCGCGATCACACACAGACCATCACCGTGATCACAAACTGACCATCACCGTGATCACACACTGACCATCACCACGATCACACGCTGACCATCACCATGATCACACGCTGACCATTACCGTGGTCACACACTGACCATCACCGTGATCACACACCGACCATAACCGCGATCACACACTGACCATCACCGCGGTCACACCCTGACCATCACCGTGATCACACACAGACCATCACCATGATCACACACTGACCATCACCGCGATCACACACTGACCATCACCGTGATCACACACAGACCATCACCGCGGTCGCACACTGACCATCACCGTGATCACACACAGACCATCACCATGATCACACACTGACCATCACCGCGATCACACACTGACCATCACCGTGATCACACACAGACCATCACCGGGATCACACACTGACCATCACCACATTCACACAGTGACCATCACCGTGATCACACACTGACCATCACCGCGATCACACAGTGACCATCACCATGATCACACACTGACCATCACCATGATCACAAGCTGACCATCGTCATGATCACTCACTGACCGTCACCACGATCACACACTGACCATCACCATGATCACACATTGACCATCACCGTGATCACACACTGACCATCACCGTGATCACACACTGACTGTCGTCGCAATCACACACTGACCATCACCGCGATCACACACTGACCATCACCGCGATAACACACTGACCATCACCGTGATCACACACTGACCATCACCGTGATCACACATTGACCATCACCGTGATCACACACTGACCATCACCATGTTCACACACTGACCATCACCGTGATCACACACTGACCATCACCGTGATCACACACTGACCATCACCATGATCACACATTGACCATCATCATGATCACACACTGACCATCACCGTGATCACAAACTGACCATCACCGTGATCACACATTGACCATCACCATGATCACACATTGACCATCAAGGTGATCACAAACTGACCATCACCGCAATCATACACTGACCATCACCACGGTCACACACTGACCATCACAGTGATCACAAACTGACCATCACCGTGATCACATACTGACCATCACTGTGATCACACACTGACCATCACCGTGATCACACACTGACCATCACCGTGATCACAAACTGACCATCACTGTGATCACACACTGACCATCACCGTGATCACACACTGACCATCACCGCGGTCACACACTGACCATCATCGTGATCTCACACTGACCATCACCGCGATCACACACTGACCATCACCGCCATCACATACTGACCATCACTGCGATCACACACTGACCATCACTGCGATCACACACTGACCATCACCGCCATCACAAACTGACCATCACCATGATCACACACTGACCATCACCGTGATTACAAACTGACCGTCACCGCGATCACACACTGACCATCCCTATGATCACACACTGACCATCACTACGATAACACACTGACCATCACCGTGATCACACACTGACCAGCACCGCGATCACACATTGACCATCACCGCGATCACACACTGATCATCAACGTGATCTCACACTGACCATCACCGCGATCACACACTGACCATCACCGCCATCACACACTGACCATCACTGCGTTCACACACTGACTATCACCGCCATCACAAACTGACCATCACCGCGATCACACACTGATCATCAACGTGATATCACACTGACCATCACCGCGATTACACACTGACCATCACCGCGATCACACACTGATCATCAACGTGATCTCACACTGACCATCACCGCGATCACACACTGACCATCACCGCCATCACACACTGACCATCACTGCGATCACACACTGACCATCACCGCCATCACAAACTGACCATCACAGTGATCACACACTGACCATCACCGTGATTACAAACTGACCATCACCGCGATCACACACTGACCATCCCCATGATCACACACTGACCATCACCGTAATCATACACTGACCATCACCGTGATCACACACTGACCATCACCATGATCACACGCTGACCATCACCACGGTCACACACTGAGGATCACCGCGATCACACACTGACCATCCCCATGATCACACACTGACCATCACCATGATCACACACTGACCATCACCATGATCACACACTGACCATCACCGTGATCACACACTGACCATCACAGCGACCACACATTGACCACCACCGCGATCACACACTGACCATCACCGTGATCACAAACTGACCAATACCACGATCACACACTGACCATAACCACGATAACACACTGACCATCACCATGATCACACACTGACCATCACCATGTTCACACGCTGACCATCACCGCGGTCACACACTGACCATCATCGTGATCTCACACTGACCATCACCGCGATCACACACTGACCATCACTGCCATCACATACTGACCATCACTGCGATCACACACTGACCATCACCGCCATCACAAACTGACCATCACCATGATCACACACTGACCATCACCGTGATTACAAACTGACCGTCACCGCGATCACACACTGACCATCCCCATGATCACACACTGACCATCACTACGATAACACACTGACCATCACCGTGATCACACACTGACCAGCACCGCGATCACACATTGACCATCACCGCGATCACACACTGATCATCAACGTGATCTCACACTGACCATCACCGCGATCACACACTGACCATCACCGCCATCACACACTGACCATCACTGCGTTCACACACTGACCATCACCGCCATCACAAACTGACCATCACCGCGATCACACACTGATCATCAACGTGATCTCACACTGACCATCACCGCGATCACACACTGACCATCACCGCGATCACACACTGATCATCAACGTGATCTCACACTGACCATCACCGCGATCACACACTGACCATCACCGCCATCACACACTGACCATCACTGCGATCACACACTGACCATCACCGCCATCACAAACTGACCATCACAGTGATCACACACTGACCATCACCGTGATTACAAACTGACCATCACCGCGATCACACACTGACCATCCCCATGATCACACACTGACCATCACCGTAATCACACACTGACCATCACCGTGATCACCCACTAGCCATCACCGTGATCACACGCTGACCATCACCACGGTCACACACTGACCATCACCGTGATCACACACTGACCATCCCCATGATCACACACTGACCATCACCATGATCACACACTGACCATCACCGTGATCACACACTGACCATCACCATGATCACACACTGACCATCACAGCGACCACACATTGACCACCACCGCGATCACACACTGACCATCACCGTGATCACAAACTGACCAATACCACGATCACACACTGACCATAACCACGATAACACACTGACCATCACCGTGATCAAAAACTGACCACCCCCGTGAACACACACTGACCATCACCACGATCACACACTGACCATCACCGCGATCACACATTGACCATCACCGCGATCACACACTGATCATCAACATGATCTCACACTGACCATCACCGCGATCACAAACTGACCATCACCGCCATCACACACTGACCATCACTGCGATCACACACTGACCATCACCGCCATCACAAACTGACCATCACCATGATCACACACTGACCATCACCATGATTACAAACTGACCATCACCGCGATTACACACTGACCATCCCCATGATCACACACTGACCAACACTGCGAACACACACAGACCATCACCGTGATCACAAACTGACCATCACCGTGATCACACACTGACCATCACCACGATCACACACTGACCATCCCCATGATCACACACTGACCATCCCCGTGATCACACACTGACCATCACCGTGATCACACGCTGACCATCACCATGATCACACGCTGACCATTACCGTGGTCACACACTGACCATCACCGTGATCACACACCGACCATAACCACGATCACACACTGACCATCACCACGGTCACACACTGACCATCACTGCGATCACACACTGACCATCACCGCGACAACACACTGACCATCACCATGATCACACACTGACCATCACCGTGATCACACACTGACCATCACCGTGATCACACATTGACCATCACCGTGATCACACACTGACCATCACCACGATCACACACTGACCATCACCGTGATCAGACATTGACCATCACCGTGATCTCACACAGACCATCACCGCGGTCACACATTGACCATCACCATTATCACACATTGACCATCACCGTGATCACACACTGACCATCACCGTGATCACACACTGACCATCACCATGATCACACATTGACCATCATCATGATCACACACTGACCATCACCGTGATCACAAACTGACCATCACCGTGATCACACATTGACCATCACCATGATCACACATTGACCATCAACGTGATCACACACTGACCATCACCGCGATCACACACTGACCATCACCACGATCACACAGTGACCATCCCGGGGATCACACTCTGACCATCACCGCGATCACACACTGACAATCACCATGATCTCAAACTGACCATCACCATTATCACACACTGACCATCACCACGATCAAACCCTGACCATCACCATGATCTCAAACTGACCATCACCGTGATCACACACTGACCATCACCGCGATCACACACTGACCATCACCACGATCACACAGTGACCATCCCGGGGATCACACTCTGACCATCACCGCGATCACACACTGACCATCACCGCGGTCACACACAGACCATCACCGTGATCACACACTGACCATCACCGTGATCACAAACTGACCATCACCACGATGACACACTGACCATCCCCATGATCACACACTGACCATCACCGTGATCACACACTGACCATCACCACGATCACACACTGACCATCACCACAATGACACACTGACCATCCCCATGATCACACACTGACCATCACCGCGATCACACACTGACCATCACCGTGATCACACACTGACCATCGTCGTGATCAGGCACTGACCATCACCGCCATCATACACTGACCATAACCACGATAACACACTGACCATCACCAAGATCACACACTGACCATCACCACGGTCACACACTGACCATCACCGTGATCACACACTGACCATCACAGCGGTCACACACAGAACATCACCATGATCACACACTGACCATCACCGCGATCACACACTGACCATCAATATGATCACACACTGACCATCACCGCGATCACACACTGACCATCACCGTGATCACAAACTGACCATCATCGTGATCACACACTGACCATCACTGCGATCATACACTGACCATCACCGTGATCACATACTGACCATCACCGTGATCACACACTAACCATTACCGCGATAACACACTGACCATCACTGTGATCACACACTGACCATCACAGCGGTCACACACAGACCATCACCATGATCACACACTGACCATCACCGCGATCACACACTGACCATCACTGCGATCACACACTGACCATCAATATGATCACAAACTGACCATCCCCATGATCACACACTGACCATCACTGCGATCATACACTGACCATCACCGTGATCACAAACTGACCATCACCGTGATCACACACTGACCATCACCGTGATCACATACTGACCATCACCGTGATCACACACTAACCATTACCGCGATAACACACTGACCATCACCGTGATTACAAACTGACCATCACCGCGATCACACACTGACCATCCCCATGATCACACACTGACCATCACCGTAATCATACACTGACCATCACCGTGATCACACACTGACCATCACCATGATCACACGCTGACCATCACCACGGTCACACACTGAGGATCACCGCGATCACACACTGACCATCCCCATGATCACACACTGACCATCACCATGATCACACACTGACCATCACCGTGATCACACACTGACCATCACAGCGACCACACATTGACCACCACCGCGATCACACACTGACCATCACCGTGATCACAAACTGACCAATACCACGATCACACACTGACCATAACCACGATAACACACTGACCATCACCATGATCACACACTGACCATCACCATGTTCACACGCTGACCATCACCGCGGTCACACACTGACCATCATCGTGATCTCACACTGACCATCACCGCGATCACACACTGACCATCACCGCCATCACATACTGACCATCACTGCGATCACACACTGACCATCACCGCCATCACAAACTGACCATCACCATGATCACACACTGACCATCACCGTGATTACAAACTGACCGTCACCGCGATCACACACTGACCATCCCCATGATCACACACTGACCATCACTACGATAACACACTGACCATCACCGTGATCACACACTGACCAGCACCGCGATCACACATTGACCATCACCGCGATCACACACTGATCATCAACGTGATCTCACACTGACCATCACCGCGATCACACACTGACCATCACCGCCATCACACACTGACCATCACTGCGTTCACACACTGACCATCACCGCCATCACAAACTGACCATCACCGCGATCACACACTGATCATCAACGTGATCTCACACTGACCATCATCGCGATCACACACTGACCATCACCGCCATCACAAACTGACCATCACAGTGATCACACACTGACCATCACCGTGATTACAAACTGACCATCACCGCGATCACACACTGACCATCCCCATGATCACACACTGACCATCACCGTAATCACACACTGACCATCACCGTGATCACCCACTAGCCATCACCGTGATCACACGCTGACCATCACCACGGTCACACACTGACCATCACCGTGATCACACACTGACCATCCCCATGATCACACACTGACCATCACCATGATCACACACTGACCATCACCGTGATCACACACTGACCATCACCATGATCACACACTGACCATCACAGCGACCACACATTGACCACCACCGCGATCACACACTGACCATCACCGTGATCACAAACTGACCAATACCACGATCACACACTGACCATAACCACGATAACACACTGACCATCACCGTGATCAAAAACTGACCACCCCCGTGAACACACACTGACCATCACCACGATCACACACTGACCATCACCGCGATCACACATTGACCATCACCGTGATCACACACTGATCATCAACATGATCTCACACTGACCATCACCGCGATCACAAACTGACCATCACCGCCATCACACACTGACCATCACTGCGATCACACACTGACCATCACCGCCATCACAAACTGACCATCACCATGATCACACACTGACCATCACCATGATTACAAAGTGACCATCACCGCGATTACACACTGACCATCCCCATGATCACACACTGACCAACACTGCGAACACACACAGACCATCACCGTGATCACAAACTGACCATCACCGTGATCACACACTGACCATCACCACGATCACACACTGACCATCCCCATGATCACACACTGACCATCCCCGTGATCACACACTGACCATCACCGTGATCACACGCTGACCATCACCATGATCACACGCTGACCATTACCGTGGTCACACACTGACCATCACCGTGATCACACACCGACCATAACCACGATCACACACTGACCATCACCGCGGTCACACACTGACCATCACTGCGATCACACACTGACCATCACCGCGACAACACACTGACCATCACCATGATCACACACTGACCATCACCGTGATCACACACTGACCATCACCGTGATCACACATTGACCATCACCGTGATCACACACTGACCATCACCACGATCACACACTGACCATCACCGTGATCAGACATTGACCATCACCGTGATCTCACACAGACCATCACCGCGGTCACACATTGACCATCACCATTATCACACATTGACCATCACCGTGATCACACACTGACCATCACCGTGATCACACACTGACCATCACCATGATCACACATTGACCATCATCATGATCACACACTGACCATCACCGTGATCACAAACTGACCATCACCGTGATCACACATTGACCATCACCATGATCACACATTGACCATCAACGCGATCACACACTGACCATCACCACGATCACACAGTGACCATCCCGGGGATCACACTCTGACCATCACCGCGATCACACACTGACAATCACCATGATCTCAAACTGACCATCACCATTATCACACACTGACCATCACCACGATCAAACCCTGACCATCACCATGATCTCAAACTGACCATCACCGTGATCACACACTGACCATCACCGCGATCACACACTGACCATCACCACGATCACACAGTGACCATCCCGGGGATCACACTCTGACCATCACCGCGATCACACACTGACCATCACCGCGGTCACACACAGACCATCACCGTGATCACACACTGACCATCACCGTGATCACAAACTGACCATCACCACGATGACACACTGACCATCCCCATGATCACACACTGACCATCACCGTGATCACACACTGACCATCACCACGATCACACACTGACCATCACCACAATGACACACTGACCATCCCCATGATCACACACTGACCATCACCGCGATCACACACTGACCATCACCGTGATCACACACTGACCATCGTCGTGATCAGGCACTGACCATCACCGCCATCATACACTGACCATAACCACGATAACACACTGACCATCACCAAGATCACACACTGACCATCACCACGGTCACACACTGACCATCACCGTGATCACACACTGACCATCACAGCGGTCACACACAGAACATCACCATGATCACACACTGACCATCACCGCGATCACACACTGACCATCAATATGATCACACACTGACCATCACCGCGATCACACACTGACCATCACCGTGATCACAAACTGACCATCATCGTGATCACACACTGACCATCACTGCGATCATACACTGACCATCACCGTGATCACATACTGACCATCACCGTGATCACACACTAACCATTACCGCGATAACACACTGACCATCACTGTGATCACACACTGACCATCACAGCGGTCACACACAGACCATCACCATGATCACACACTGACCATCACCGCGATCACACACTGACCATCACTGCGATCACACACTGACCATCAATATGATCACAAACTGACCATCCCCATGATCACACACTGACCATCACTGCGATCATACACTGACCATCACCGTGATCACAAACTGACCATCACCGTGATCACACACTGACCATCACCGTGATCACATACTGACCATCACCGTGATCACACACTAACCATTACCGCGATAACACACTGACCATCACTGTGATCACACACTGACCATCACCGTGCTCACACACTGACCATCACCGCCATCACACACTGACAATCATCGTGATCACACACTGACCATCACTGCCATCACACATTGACCATCACCACGATCACACACTGACCATCACCGTGATCACAAACTGACCATCACCGTGATCACAAACTGACCATCACCATGATCACACACTGACCATTACTGCGATAACACACTGACCATCACTGTGATCACACACTGACCATCACCATGATCACACACTGACCATCACAGCGACCACACATTGACCACCACCGCGATCACACACTGACCATCAGCGTGATCACAAACTGACCAATACCACGATCACACACTGACCATTACCGCGATAACACACCGACCATCACCGTGATCACACACTGACCATCGTCGTGATCAGGCACTGACCATCACCGCCATCACACACTGACCATAACCACGATAACACACTGACCATCACCGAGATCACACACTGACCATCACTGCGATCACACATTGACCATCACCGCGATCACACACTGATCATCAACGTGATCTCACACTGACCATCACCGCGATCACACACTGACCATCACCGCCATCACACACTGACCATCACTGCGATCACACACTGACCATCACCGTCATCACAAACTGACCATCACCATGATCACACACTGACCATCACCGTGATTACAAACTGACCATCACCGCGATCACACACTGACTATCCCCATGATCACACACTGACCATCACCGTGATCACACACTGACCATCACTACGATAACACACTGACCACCACCGTGATCACACACTGACCAGCACCGCGATCACACATTGACCATCACCGCGATCACACACTGATCATCAACGTGATCTCACACTGACCATCACCGCGATCACACACTGACCATCACTGTGATCACACACTGACCATCACCGTGATTACAAACTGACCATCACCGCGATCACACACTGACTATCCCCATGATCACACACTGACCATCACTACGATAACACACTGACCACCACCGTGATCACACACTGACCAGCACCGCGATCACACATTGACCATCACCGCGATCACACACTGATCATCAACGTGATCTCACACTGACCATCACCGCGATCACACACTGACCATCACTGTGATCACACACTGACCATCACCGTGATCACAAACTGACCATCACTGTGATCACACACTGACCATCACCGTGATCACACACTGACCATCACCGTGCTCACACACTGAACATCACCACGATCACACACTGACCATCACCATGATCACAAACTGACCATCACCGCGATCACACACTGACCATCCCTGCAGTCACACACTGACCATCACCGTGATCAAAAACTGACCACCCCCATGAACACACACTGACCATCACCACGATCACACACTGACCATCACCATGATCACACACAGACCATCTCCACAATCACACACTGACCATCACCATGATCACACACTGACCATCACCATGTTCACACGCTGACCATCACCGTGGTCACACACTGACCATCATCGTGATCTCACACTGACCATCAACGCCATCACACACTGACCATCACTGCGATCACACACTGACCATCACTGCGATCACCCACTGACCATCACCGCCATCACAAACTGACCATCACCATGATCACACACTGACCATCACCGTGATTACAAACTGACCATCACCGCGATCACACACTGACCATCCCCATGATCACACACTGATCATCACTACGATAACACACTGACCATCACCGTGATCACAAACTGACCATCACCGCGATCACACATTGACCATCACCGCGATCACACACTGATCATCAACGTGATCTCACACTGACCATCACCGCGATCACAGACTGACCATCACCGCCATCACACACTGACCATCACTGCGTTCACACACTGACCATCACCGCCATCACAAACTGACCATCACCGCGATCACACACTGATCATCAACGTGATCTCACACTGACCATCACCGCGATCACACACTGACCATCACCGCCATCACACACTGACCATCACTGCGATCACACACTGACCATCACCGCCATCACAAACTGACCATCACAGTGATCACACACTGACCATCACCGTGATTACAAACTGACCATCACCGCGATCACACACTGACCATCCCCATGATCACACACTGACCATCACCGTAATCACACACTGACCATCACCGTGATCACACACTGACCATCACCATGATCACACGCTGACCATCACCACGGTCACACACTGACCATCACCGCGATCACACACTGACCATCACCGTGATCACAAACTGACCATCACCGTGATCACAAACTGACCATCACCATGATCACACACTGACCATTACTGCGATAACACACTGACCATCACTGTGATCACACACTGACCATCACCATGATCACACACTGACCATCACAGCGACCACACATTGACCACCACCGCGATCACACACTGACCATCAGCGTGATCACAAACTGACCAATACCACGATCACACACTGACCATTACCGCGATAACACACCGACCATCACCGTGATCACACACTGACCATCACCGTGATCACACACTGACCATCACCGTGATCACACACTGACCATCGTCGTGATCAGGCACTGACCAACACCGCCATCATACACTGACCATAACCACGATAACACACTGACCATCACCAAGATCACACACTGACCATCACCACGGTCACACACTGACCATCACCGTGATCACACACTGACCATCACAGCGGTCACACACAGAACATCACCATGATCACACACTGACCATCACCGCGTTCACACACTGACCATCAATATGATCACACACTGACCATCACCGCGATCACACACCGACCATCACCGTGATCACAAACTGACCATCATCGTGATCACACACTGACCATCACTGCGATCATACACTGACCATCACCGTGATCACAAACTGACCATCACCGTGATTACACACTGACCATCACCGTGATCACATACTGACCATCACCGTGATCACACACTAACCATTACCACGATAACACACTGACCATCACTGTGATCACACACTGACCATCACAGCGGTCACACACAGACCATCACCATGATCACACACTGACCATCACTGCGATCACACACTGACCATCACTGCGATCACACACTGACCATCAATATGATCATACACTGACCATCACCGCGATCACACACTGACCATCCCCATGATCACACACTGACCATCACTGCGATCATACACTGACCATCCCCATGATCACACACTGACCATCACTGTGATCACACACTGACCATCACCGTGATCACATACTGACCATCACCGTGATCACACATTAACCATTACCACGATAACACACTGATCATCACTGTGCTCACACACTGACCATCACAGCGGTCACACACAGACCATCACCATGATCACACACTGACCATCACCGCGATCACACACTGACCATCACTGCGATGACACACTGACCATCAATATGATCATACACTGACCATCACCGCGATCACACACTGACCATCCCCATGATCACACACTGACCATCACTGCGATCATACACTGACCATCACCGTGATCACAAACTGACCATCACCGTGATCACACACTGACCATCACCGTGATCACATACTGACCATCACCGTGATCACACACTAACCATTACAGCGATAACACACTGACCATCACTGTGATCACACACTGACCATCACCGTGCTCACACACTGACCATCACCGCCATCACACACTGACCATCACCGTGATCACAAACTGACCATCACCGTGATCACAAACTGACCATCACCATGATCACACACTGACCATTACTGCGATAACACACTGACCATCACCGTGATCACACACTGACCATCACCATGATCACACACTGACCATCACAGCGACCACACATTGACCACCACCGCGATCACACACTGACCATCACCGTGATCACAAACTGACCAATACCACGATCACACACTGACCATTACCGCGATAACACACCGACCATCACCGTGATCACACACTGACCATCGTCGTGATCAGGCACTGACCATCACCGCCATCACTCACTGACCATAACCACGATAACACACTGACCATCACCGAGATCACACACTGACCATCACCGCGATCACACATTGACCATCACCGCGATCACACACTGATCATCAACGTGATCTCACACTGACCATCACCGCGATCACACACTGACCATCACCGCCATCACACACTGACCATCACTGCGATCACACACTGACCATCACCGCCATCACAAACTGACCATCACCATGATCACACACTGACCATCACCGTGATTACAAACTGACCATCACCGCGATCACACACTGACCATCACCGTGATCACAAACTGACCAATACCACGATCACACACTGACCATTACCGCGATAACACACCGACCATCACCGTGATCACAAACTGACCATCATCGTGATCACACACTGACCATCACTGCGATCATACACTGACCATCACCGTGATCACAAACTGACCATCACCGTGATCACACACTGACCATCACCGTGATCACATACTGACCATCACCGTGATCACACACTAACCATTACCACGATAACACACTGACCATCACTGTGATCACACACTGACCATCACAGCGGTCACACACAGACCATCACCATGATCACACACTGACCATCACCGCGATCACACACTGACCATCACTGCGATCACACACTGACCATCACCGTGCTCACACACTGAACATCACCACGATCACACACTGACCATCACCATGATCACAAACTGACCATCACCGCGATCACACACTGACCATCCCTGCAGTCACACACTGACCATCACCGTGATCAAAAACTGACCACCCCCATGAACAGACACTGACCATCACCACGATCACACACTGACCGTCACCATGATCACACACAGACCATCTCCACAATCACCCACTGACCATCACCATGATCACACACTGACCATCACCATGTTCACACGCTGACCATCACCGTGGTCACACACTGACCATGATCGTGATCTCACACTGACCATCAACGCCATCACACACTGACCATCACTGCGATCACACACTGACCATCACTGCGATCACACACTGACCATCACCGCCATCACAAACTGACCATCACCATGATCACACACTGACCATCACAGTGATTACAAACTGACCATCACCGCGATCACACACTGACCATCCCCATGATCACACACTGACCATCACTACGATAACACACTGACCATCACCGTGATCACAAACTGACCATCACCGCGATCACACATTGACCATCACCGCGATCACACACTGATCATCAACGTGATCTCACACTGACCATCACCGCGATCACAGACTGACCATCACCGCCATCACACACTGACCATCACTGCGTTCACACACTGACCATCACCGCCATCACAAACTGACCATCACCGCGATTACACACTGATCATCAACGTGATCTCACACTGACCATCACCGCGATCACACACTGACCATCACCGCCATCACACACTGACCATCACTGCGATCACACACTGACCATCACCGCCATCACAAACTGACCATCACAGTGATCACACACTGACCATCACCGTGATTACAAACTGACCATCACCGCGATCACACACTGACCATCCCCATGATCACACACTGACCATCACCGTGATCACACACTGACCATCACCGTGATCACACACTGACCATCACCATGATCTCAAACTGACCATCACCGTGATCACACACTGACCATCACCGCGATCACACATTGACCATCACCACGATCACACAGTGACCATCCCGGGGATCACACTCTGACCATCACCGCGATCACACACTGACCATCACCGCGGTCACACACAGACCATCACCGTGATCACAAACTGACCATCACCACGATGACACACTGACCATCCCCATGATCACACACTGACCATCACCGTGATCACACACTGACCATCACCACGATCACACACTGACCATCACCACAATGACACACTGACCATCCCCATGATCACACACTGACCATCACCGCGATCACACACTGACCATCACCGTGATCACACACTGACCATCGTCGTGATCAGGCACTGACAATCACCGCCATCATACACTGACCATAACCACGATAACACACTGACCATCACCAAGATCACACACTGACCATCA
The DNA here is from genome assembly GCF_037043375.1 of Chiloscyllium plagiosum. Classification (NCBI taxonomy): domain Eukaryota; kingdom Metazoa; phylum Chordata; class Chondrichthyes; order Orectolobiformes; family Hemiscylliidae; genus Chiloscyllium; species Chiloscyllium plagiosum. The sequence continues at coordinate 26,489,546 of NW_028270183.1, read as the reverse complement.
CCACGGTCACACACTGACCATCACCGTGATCACACACTGACCATCACAGCGGTCACACACAGAACATCACCATGATCACACACTGACCATCACCGCGATCACACACTGACCATCAATATGATCACACACTGACCATCACCGCGATCACACACTGACCATCACCGTGATCACAAACTGACCATCATCGTGATCACACACTGACCATCACTGCGATCATACACTGACCATCACCGTGATCACATACTGACCATCACCGTGATCACACACTAACCATTACCGCGATAACACACTGACCATCACTGTGATCACACACTGACCATCACAGCGGTCACACACAGACCATCACCATGATCACACACTGACCATCACCGCGATCACACACTGACCATCACTGCGATCACACACTGACCATCAATATGATCACAAACTGACCATCCCCATGATCACACACTGACCATCACTGCGATCATACACTGACCATCACCGTGATCACAAACTGACCATCACCGTGATCACACACTGACCATCACTGTGATCACACACTGACCATCACAGCGGTCACACACAGACCATCACCATGATCACACACTGACCATCACCGCGATCACACATTGACCATCACCACGATCACACAGTGACCATCCCGGGGATCACACTCTGACCATCACCGCGATCATACACTGACCATCACCGCGGTCACACACAGACCATCACCGTGATCACAAACTGACCATCACCACGATGACACACTGACCATCCCCATGATCACACACTGACCATCACCGTGATCACACACTGACCATCACCACGATCACACACTGACCATCACCACAATGACACACTGACCATCCCCATGATCACACACTGACCATCACCGCGATCACACACTGACCATCACCGTGATCACACACTGACCATCGTCGTGATCAGGCACTGACCATCACCGCCATCATACACTGACCATAACCACGATAACACACTGACCATCACCAAGATCACACACTGACCATCACCACGGTCACACACTGACCATCACCGTGATCACACACTGACCATCACAGCGGTCACACACAGAACATCACCATGATCACACACTGACCATCACCGCGATCACACACTGACCATCAATATGATCACACACTGACCATCACCGCGATCACACACTGACCATCACCGTGATCACAAACTGACCATCATCGTGATCACACACTGACCATCACTGCGATCATACACTGACCATCACCGTGATCACATACTGACCATCACCGTGATCACACACTAACCATTACCGCGATAACACACTGACCATCACTGTGATCACACACTGACCATCACAGCGGTCACACACAGACCATCACCATGATCACACACTGACCATCACCGCGATCACACACTGACCATCACTGCGATCACACACTGACCATCAATATGATCACAAACTGACCATCCCCATGATCACACACTGACCATCACTGCGATCATACACTGACCATCACCGTGATCACAAACTGACCATCACCGTGATCACACACTGACCATCACCGTGATCACATACTGACCATCACCGTGATCACACACTAACCATTACCGCGATAACACACTGACCATCACTGTGATCACACACTGACCATCACCGTGCTCACACACTGACCATCACCGCCATCACACACTGACAATCATCGTGATCACACACTGACCATCACTGCCATCACACATTGACCATCACCACGATCACACACTGACCATCACCGTGATCACAAACTGACCATCACCGTGATCACACACTGACCATCACCGTGATCACATACTGACCATCACCGTGATCACACACTAACCATTACCGCGATAACACACTGACCATCACTGTGATCACACACTGACCATCACCGTGCTCACACACTGACCATCACCGCCATCACACACTGACAATCATCGTGATCACACACTGACCATCACTGCCATCACACATTGACCATCACCACGATCACACACTGACCATCACCGTGATCACAAACTGACCATCACCGTGATCACAAACTGACCATCAACATGATCACACACTGACCATTACTGCGATAACACACTGACCATCACTGTGATCACACACTGACCATCACCATGATCACACACTGACCATCACAGCGACCACACATTGACCACCACCGCGATCACACACTGACCATCAGCGTGATCACAAACTGACCAATACCACGATCACACACTGACCATTACCGCGATAACACACCGACCATCACCGTGATCACACACTGACCATCGTCGTGATCAGGCACTGACCATCACCGCCATCACACACTGACCATAACCACGATAACACACTGACCATCACCGAGATCACACACTGACCATCACTGCGATCACACATTGACCATCACCGCGATCACACACTGATCATCAACGTGATCTCACACTGACCATCACCGCGATCACACACTGACCATCACCGCCATCACACACTGACCATCACTGCGATCACACACTGACCATCACCGTCATCACAAACTGACCATCACCATGATGACACACTGACCATCACCGTGATTACAAACTGACCATCACCGCGATCGCACACTGACTATCCCCATGATCACACACTGACCATCACTACGATAACACACTGACCACCACCGTGATCACACACTGACCAGCACCGCGATCACACATTGACCATCATCGCGATCACACACTGATCATCAACGTGATCTCACACTGACCATCACCGCGATCACACACTGACCATCACTGTGATCACACACTGACCATCACCGCGATTACACACTGACCATCACCGTGATCACAAACTGACCATCACTGTGATCACACACTGACCATCACCGTGATCACACACTGACCATCACCGTGCTCACACACTGAACATCACCACGATCACACACTGACCATCACCATGATCACAAACTGACCATCACCGCGATCACACACTGACCATCCCTGCAGTCACACACTGACCATCACCGTGATCAAAAACTGACCACCCCCATGAACACACACTGACCATCACCACGATCACACACTGACCATCACCATGATCACACACAGACCATCTCCACAATCACACACTGACCATCACCATGATCACACACTGACCATCACCATGTTCACACGCTGACCATCACCGTGGTCACACACTGACCATCATCGTGATCTCACACTGACCATCAACGCCATCACACATTGACCATCACTGCGATCACACACTGACCATCACTGCGATCACCCACTGACCATCACCGCCATCACAAACTGACCATCACCATGATCACACACTGACCATCACCGTGATTACAAACTGACCATCACCGCGATCACACACTGACCATCCCCATGATCACACACTGATCATCACTACGATAACACACTGACCATCACCGTGATCACAAACTGACCATCACCGCGATCACACATTGACCATCACCGCGATCACACACTGATCATCAACGTGATCTCACACTGACCATCACCGCGATCACAGACTGACCATCACCGCCATCACACACTGACCATCACTGCGTTCACACACTGACCATCACCGCCATCACAAACTGACCATCACCGCGATCACACACTGATCATCAACGTGATCTCACACTGACCATCACCGCGATCACACACTGACCATCACCGCCATCACACACTGACCATCACTGCGATCACACACTGACCATCACCGCCATCACAAACTGACCATCACAGTGATCACACACTGACCATCACCGTGATTACAAACTGACCATCACCGCGATCACACACTGACCATCCCCATGATCACACACTGACCATCACCGTAATCACACACTGACCATCACCGTGATCACACACTGACCATCACCATGATCACACACTGACCATCACTGCGTTCACACACTGACCATCACCGCCATCACAAACTGACCATCACCGCGATCACACACTGATCATCAACGTGATCTCACACTGACCATCACCGCGATCACACACTGACCATCACCGCCATCACACACTGACCATCACTGCGATCACACACTGACCATCACCGCCATCACAAACTGACCATCACAGTGATCACACACTGACCATCACCGTGATTACAAACTGACCATCACCGCGATCACACACTGACCATCCCCATGATCACACACTGACCATCACCGTAATCACACACTAACCATCACCACGGTCACACACTAACCATCACCGTGATCACACACTGACCATCACAGCGGTCACACACAGAACATCACCATGATCACACACTGACCATCACCGCGTTCACACACTGACCATCACCATGATCACACACTGACCATCACCGTGATCACAAACTGACCATCATCGTGATCACACACTGACCATCACTGCGATCATACACTGACCATCACCGTGATCACAAACTGACCATCACCGTGATTACACACTGACCATCACCGTGATTACACACTGACCATCACCGTGATCACACACTAACCATTACCACGATAACACACTGACCATCACTGTGATCACACACTGACCATCACAGCGGTCACACACAGACCATCACCATGATCACACACTGACCATCACCGCGATCACACACTGACCATCACTGCGATCACACACTGACCATCAATATGATCATACACTGACCATCACCGCGATCACACACTGACCATCCCCATGATCACACACTGACCATCACTGCGATCATACACTGACCATCACCGTGATCACAAACTGACCATCACCGTGATCACACACTGACCATCACCGTGATCACATACTGACCATCACCGTGATCACACACTAACCATTACCGCGATAACACACTGACCATCACCGTGCTCACACACTGACCATCACCGCCATCACACACTGACAATCATCGTGATCACACACTGACCATCACTGCCATCACACATTGACCATCACCACGATCACACACAGACCATCAACGTGATCACAAACTGACCATCACCGTGATCACAAACTGACCATCACCATGATCACACACTGACCATTACTGCGATAACACACTGACCATCACCGTGATCACACACTGACCATCACCATGATCACACACTGACCATCACAGCGACCACACATTGACCACCACCGTGATCACACACTGACCATCACCGTGATCACAAACTGACCAATACCACGATCACACACTGACCATTACCGCGATAACACACCGACCATCACCGTGATCACAAACTGACCATCATCGTGATCACACACTGACCATCACTGCGATCATACACTGACCATCACCGTGATCACAAACTGACCATCACCGTGATCACACACTGACCATCACCGTGATCACATACTGACCATCACCGTGATCACACATTAACCATTACCACGATAACACACTGACCATCACTGTGATCACACACTGACCATCACAGCGGTCACACACAGACCATCACCATGATCACACACTGACCATCACCGCGATCACACACTGACCATCACTGCGATGACACACTGACCATCAATATGATCATACACTGACCATCACCGCGATCACACACTGACCATCCCCATGATCACACACTGACCATCACTGCGATCATACACTGACCATCACCGTGATCACAAACTGACCATCACCGTGATCACACACTGACCATCACCGTGATCACATACTGACCATCACCGTGATCACACACTAACCATTACAGCGATAACACACTGACCATCACTGTGATCACACACTGACCATCACCGTGCTCACACACTGACCATCACCGCCATCACACACTGACAATCATCGTGATCACACACTGACCATCACTGCCATCACACATTGACCATCACCACGATCACACACTGACCATCACCGTGATCACAAACTGACCATCACCGTGATCACAAACTGACCATCACCATGATCACACACTGACCATTACTGCGATAACACACTGACCATCACCGTGATCACACACTGACCATCACCATGATCACACACTGACCATCACAGCGACCACACATTGACCACCACCGCGATCACACACTGACCATCACCGTGATCACAAACTGACCAATACCACGATCACACACTGACCATTACCGCGATAACACACCGACCATCACCGTGATCACACACTGACCATCGTCGTGATCAGGCACTGACCATCACCGCCATCACACACTGACCATAACCACGATAACACACTGACCATCACCGAGATCACACACTGACCATCACCGCGATCACACATTGACCATCACCGCGATCACACACTGATCATCAACGTGATCTCACACTGACCATCACCGCGATCACACACTGACCATCACCGCCATCACACACTGACCATCACTGCGATCACACACTGACCATCACCGCCATCACAAACTGACCATCACCATGATCACACACTGACCATCACCGTGATTACAAACTGACCATCACCGCGATCACACACTGACCATCACCGTGATCACAAACTGACCAATACCACGATCACACACTGACCATTACCGTGATTACAAACTGACCATCACCGCGATAACACACCGACCATCACCGTGATCACAAACTGACCATCATCGTGATCACACACTGACCATCACTGCGATCATACACTGACCATCACCGTGATCACAAACTGACCATCACCGTGATCACACACTGACCATCACCGTGATCACATACTGACCATCACCGTGATCACACACTAACCATTACCACGATAACACACTGACCATCACTGTGATCACACACTGACCATCACAGCGGTCACACACAGACCATCACCATGATCACACACTGACCATCACCGCGATCACACACTGACCATCGCTGCGATCACACACTGACCATCACCGTGCTCACACACTGAACATCACCACGATCACACACTGACCATCACCATGATCACAAACTGACCATCACCGCGATCACACACTGACCATCCCTGCAGTCACACACTGACCATCACCGTGATCAAAAACTGACCACCCCCATGAACAGACACTGACCATCACCACGATCACACACTGACCGTCACCATGATCACACACAGACCATCTCCACAATCACCCACTGACCATCACCATGATCACACACTGACCATCACCATGTTCACACGCTGACCATCACCGTGGTCACACACTGACCATGATCGTGATCTCACACTGACCATCAACGCCATCACACACTGACCATCACTGCGATCACACACTGACCATCACTGCGATCACACACTGACCATCACCGCCATCACAAACTGACCATCACCATGATCACACACTGACCATCACAGTGATTACAAACTGACCATCACCGCGATCACACACTGACCATCCCCATGATCACACACTGACCATCACTACGATCACACACTGACCATCACCGTGATCACAAACTGACCATCACCGCGATCACACATTGACCATCACCGCGATCACACACTGATCATCAACGTGATCTCACACTGACCATCACCGCGATCACAGACTGACCATCACCGCCATCACACACTGACCATCACTGCGTTCACACACTGACCATCACCGCCATCACAAACTGACCATCACCGCGATTACACACTGATCATCAACGTGATCTCACACTGACCATCACCGCGATCACACACTGACCATCACCGCCATCACACACTGACCATCACTGCGATCACACACTGACCATCACCGCCATCACAAACTGACCATCACAGTGATCACACACTGACCATCACCGTGATTACAAACTGACCATCACCGCGATCACACACTGACCATCCCCATGATCACACACTGACCATCACCGTAATCACACACTGACCATCACCATGATCACACACTGACCATCACCATGATCTCAAACTGACCATCACCGTGATCACACACTGACCATCACCGCGATCACACACTGACCATCACCACGATCACACAGTGACCATCCCGGGGATCACACTCTGACCATCACCGCGATCACACAGTGACCATCCCGGGGATCACACTCTGACCATCACCGCGATCACACACTGACCATCACCGCGGTCACACACAGACCATCACCGTGATCACACACTGACCATCACCGTGATCACAAACTGACCATCACCACGATGACACACTGACCATCCCCATGATCACACACTGACCATCACCGTGATCACACACTGACCATCACCACGATCACACACTGACCATCACCACAATGACACACTGACCATCCCCATGATCACACACTGACCATCACCGCGATCACACACTGACCATCACCGTGATCACACACTGACCATCGTCGTGATCAGGCACTGACCATCACCGCCATCATACACTGACCATAACCACGATAACACACTGACCATCCCCAAGATCACACACTGACCATCACCACGGTCACACACTGACCATCACCGTGATCACACACTGACCATCACAGCGGTCACACACAGAACATCACCATGATCACACACTGACCATCACCGCGATCACACACTGACCATCAATATGATCACACACTGACCATCACCGCGATCACACACTGACCATCACCGTGATCACAAACTGACCATCATCGTGATCACACACTGACCATCACTGCGATCATACACTGACCATCACCGTGATCACATACTGACCATCACCGTGATCACACACTAACCATTACCGCGATAACACACTGACCATCACTGTGATCACACACTGACCATCACAGCGGTCACACACAGACCATCACCATGATCACACACTGACCATCACCGCGATCACACACTGACCATCACTGCGATCACACACTGACCATCAATATGATCACAAACTGACCATCCCCATGATCACACACTGACCATCACTGCGATCATACACTGACCATCACCGTGATCACAAACTGACCATCACCGTGATCACACACTGACCATCACCGTGATCACATACTGACCATCACCGTGATCACACACTAACCATTACCGCGATAACACACTGACCATCACTGTGATCACACACTGACCATCACCGTGCTCACACACTGACCATCACCGCCATCACACACTGACAATCATCGTGATCACACACTGACCATCACTGCCATCACACATTGACCATCACCACGATCACACACTGACCATCACCGTGATCACAAACTGACCATCACCGTGATCACAAACTGACCATCACCATGATCACACACTGACCATTACTGCGATAACACACTGACCATCACTGTGATCACACACTGACCATCACCATGATCACACACTGACCATCACAGCGACCACACATTGACCACCACCGCGATCACACACTGACCATCAGCGTGATCACAAACTGACCAATACCACGATCACACACTGACCATTACCGCGATAACACACCGACCATCACCGTGATCACACACTGACCATCGTCGTGATCAGGCACTGACCATCACCGCCATCACACACTGACCATAACCACGATAACACACTGACCATCACCGAGATCACACACTGACCATCACTGCGATCACACATTGACCATCACCGCGATCACACACTGATCATCAACGTGATCTCACACTGACCATCACCGCGATCACACACTGACCATCACCGCCATCACACACTGACCATCACTGCGATCACACACTGACCATCACCGTCATCACAAACTGACCATCACCATGATCACACACTGACCATCACCGTGATTACAAACTGACCATCACCGCGATCACACACTGACTATCCCCATGATCACACACTGACCATCACTACGATAACACACTGACCACCACCGTGATCACACACTGACCAGCACCGCGATCACACATTGACCATCACCGCGATCACACACTGATCATCAACGTGATCTCACACTGACCATCACCGCGATCACACACTGACCATCACTGTGATCACACACTGACCATCACCGCGATTACACACTGACCATCACCGTGATCACAAACTGACCATCACTGTGATCACACACTGACCATCACCGTGATCACACACTGACCATCACCGTGCTCACACACTGAACATCACCACGATCACACACTGACCATCACCATGATCACAAACTGACCATCACCGCGATCACACACTGACCATCCCTGCAGTCACACACTGACCATCACCGTGATCAAAAACTGACCACCCCCATGAACACACACTGACCATCACCACGATCACACACTGACCATCACCATGATCACACACAGACCATCTCCACAATCACACACTGACCATCACCATGATCACACACTGACCATCACCATGTTCACATGCTGACCATCACCGTGGTCACACACTGACCATCATCGTGATCTCACACTGACCATCAACGCCATCACACATTGACCATCACTGCGATCACACACTGACCATCACTGCGATCACCCACTGACCATCACCGCCATCACAAACTGACCATCACCATGATCACACACTGATCATCACCGTGATTACAAACTGACCATCACCGCGATCACACACTGACCATCCCCATGATCACACACTGATCATCACTACGATAACACACTGACCATCACCGTGATCACAAACTGACCATCACCGCGATCACACATTGACCATCACCGCGATCACACACTGATCATCAACGTGATCTCACACTGACCATCACCGCGATCACAGACTGACCATCACCGCCATCACACACTGACCATCACTGCGTTCACACACTGACCATCACCGCCATCACAAACTGACCATCACCGCGATCACACACTGATCATCAACGTGATCTCACACTGACCATCACCGCGATCACACACTGACCATCACCGCCATCACACACTGACCATCACTGCGATCACACACTGACCATCACCGCCATCACAAACTGACCATCACAGTGATCACACACTGACCATCACCGTGATTACAAACTGACCATCACCGCGATCACACACTGACCATCCCCATGATCACACACTGACCATCACCGTAATCACACACTGACCATCACCGTGATCACACACTGACCATCACCATGATCACACGCTGACCATCACCACGGTCACACACTGACCATCACCGCGATCACACACTGACCATCACCGTGATCACAAACTGACCATCACCGTGATCACAAACTGACCATCACCATGATCACACACTGACCATTACTGCGATAACACACTGACCATCACTGTGATCACACACTGACCATCACCATGATCACACACTGACCATCACAGCGACCACACATTGACCACCACCGCGATCACACACTGACCATCAGCGTGATCACAAACTGACCAATACCACGATCACACACTGACCATTACCGCGATAACACACCGACCATCACCGTGATCACACACTGACCATCACCGTGATCACACAATGACCATCACCGTGATCACACACTGACCATCGTCGTGATCAGGCACTGACCAACACCGCCATCATACACTGACCATAACCACGATAACACACTGACCATCACCAAGATCACACACTGACCATCACCACGGTCACACACTGACCATCACCGTGATCACACACTGACCATCACAGCGGTCACACACAGAACATCACCATGATCACACACTGACCATCACCGCGATCACACACTGACCATCAATATGATCACACACTGACCATCACCGCGATCACACACCGACCATCACCGTGATCACAAACTGACCATCATCGTGATCACACACTGACCATCACTGCGATCATACACTGACCATCACCGTGATCACAAACTGACCATCACCGTGATTACACACTGACCATCACCGTGATCACATACTGACCATCACCGTGATCACACACTAACCATTACCACGATAACACACTGACCATCACTGTGATCACACACTGACCATCACAGCGGTCACACACAGACCATCACCATGATCACACACTGACCATCACCGCGATCACACACTGACCATCACTGCGATGACACACTGACCATCAATATGATCATACACTGACCATCACCGCGATCACACACTGACCATCCCCATGATCACACACTGACCATCACTGCGATCATACACTGACCATCACCGTGATCACAAACTGACCATCACCGTGATCACACACTGACCATCACCGTGATCACATACTGACCATCACCGTGATCACACACTAACCATTACCGCGATAACACACTGACCATCACTGTGATCACACACTGACCATCACCGTGCTCACACACTGACCATCACCACGATCACACACTGACCATCACCGTGCTCACACACTGACCATCACTGTGATCACACACTGACCATCACCGTGCTCACACACTGACCATCACCGCCATCACACACTGACAATCATCGTGATCACACACTGACCATCACTGCCATCACACATTGACCATCACCACGATCACACACTGACCATCACCGTGATCACAAACTGACCCTCACCATGATCACAAACTGACCATCACCATGATCACACACTGACCATTACTGCGATAACACACTGACCATCACCGTGATCACACACTGACCATCACCATGATCACACACTGACCATCACAGCGACCACACATTGACCACCACCGTGATCACACACTGACCATCACCGTGATCACAAACTGACCAATACCACGATCACACACTGACCATTACCGCGATAACACACCGACCATCACCGTGATCACAAACTGACCATCATCGTGATCACACACTGACCATCACTGCGATCATACACTGACCATCACCATGATCACAAACTGACCATCACCGTGATCACACACTGACCATCACCGTGATCACATACTGACCATCACCGTGATCACACATTAACCATTACCACGATAACACACTGACCATCACTGTGATCACACACTGACCATCACAGCGGTCACACACAGACCATCACCATGATCACACACTGACCATCACCGCGATCACACACTGACCATCACTGCGATCACACACTGACCATCAATATGATCATACACTGACCATCACCGCGATCACACACTGACCATCCCCATGATCACACACTGACCATCACTGCGATCATACACTGACCATCACCGTGATCACAAACTGACCATCACCGTGATCACACACTGACCATCACCGTGATCACATACTGACCATCACCGTGATCACACACTAACCATTACCGCGATAACACACTGACCATCACTGTGATCACACACTGACCATCACAGCGGTCACACACAGACCATCACCATGATCACACACTGACCATCACCGCGATCACACACTGACCATCACTGCGATCACACACTGACCATCAATATGATCACAAACTGACCATCCCCATGATCACACACTGACCATCACTGCGATCATACACTGACCATCACCGTGATCACAAACTGACCATCACCGTGATCACACACTGACCATCACCGTGATCACATACTGACCATCACCGTGATCACACACTAACCATTACCGCGATAACACACTGACCATCACTGTGATCACACACTGACCATCACCGTGCTCACACACTGACCATCACCGCCATCACACACTGACAATCATCGTGATCACACACTGACCATCACTGCCATCACACATTGACCATCACCACGATCACACACTGACCATCACCGTGATCACAAACTGACCATCACCGTGATCACAAACTGACCATCACCATGATCACACACTGACCATTACTGCGATAACACACTGACCATCACCGTGATCACACACTGACCATCACCATGATCACACACTGACCATCACAGCGACCACACATTGACCACCACCGTGATCACACACTGACCATCACCGTGATCACAAACTGACCAATACCACGATCACACACTGACCATTACCGCGATAACACACCGACCATCACCGTGATCACAAACTGACCATCATCGTGATCACACACTGACCATCACTGCGATCATACACTGACCATCACCATGATCACAAACTGACCATCACCGTGATCACACACTGACCATCACCGTGATCACATACTGACCATCACCGTGATCACACATTAACCATTACCACGATAACACACTGACCATCACTGTGATCACACACTGACCATCACAGCGGTCACACACAGACCATCACCATGATCACACACTGACCATCACCGCGATCACACACTGACCATCACTGCGATCACACACTGACCATCAATATGATCATACACTGACCATCACCGCGATCACACACTGACCATCCCCATGATCACACACTGACCATCACTGCGATCATACACTGACCATCACCGTGATCACAAACTGACCATCACCGTGATCACACACTGACCATCACCGTGATCACATACTGACCATCACCGTGATCACACACTAACCATTACCGCGATAACACACTGACCATCACTGTGATCACACACTGACCATCACCGTGCTCACACACTGACCATCACCGCCATCACACACTGACAATCATCGTGATCACACACTGACCATCACTGCCATCACACATTGACCATCACCACGATCACACACTGACCATCACCGTGATCACAAACTGACCATCACCATGATCACACACTGACCATTACTGCGATAACACACTGACCATCACCGTGATCACACACTGACCATCACCATGATCACACACTGACCATCACAGCGACCACACATTGACCACCACCGCGATCACACACTGACCATCACCGTGATCACAAACTGACCAATACCACGATCACACACTGACCATTACCGCGATAACACACCGACCATCACCGTGATCACACACTGACCATCGTAGTGATCAGGCACTGACCATCACCGCCATCACACACTGACCATAACCATGATAACACACTGACCATCACCGAGATCACACACTGACCATCACCGCGATCACACATTGACCATCACCGCGATCACACACTGATCATCAACGTGATCTCACACTGACCATCACCGCGATCACACACTGACCATCACCGCCATCACACACTGACCATCACTGCGATCACACACTGACCATCACCGCCATCACAAACTGACCATCACCATGATCACACACTGACCATCACCGTGATTACAAACTGACCATCACCGCGATCACACACTGACCATCACCGTGATCACAAACTGACCAATACCACGATCACACACTGACCATTACCGCGATAACACACCGACCATCACCGTGATCACAAACTGATCATCATCGTGATCACACACTGACCATCACTGCGATCATACACTGACCATCACCGTGATCACAAACTGACCATCACCGTGATCACACACTGACCATCACCGTGATCACATACTGACCATCACCGTGATCACACACTAACCATTACCACGATAACACACTGACCATCACTGTGATCACACACTGACCATCACAGCGGTCACACACAGACCATCACCATGATCACACACTGACCATCACCGCGATCACACACTGACCATCACTGCGATCACACACTGACCATCACCGTGCTCACACACTGAACATCACCACGATCACACACTGACCATCACCATGATCACAAACTGACCATCACCGCGATCACACACTGACCATCCCTGCAGTCACACACTGACCATCACCGTGATCAAAAACTGACCACCCCCATGAACAGACACTGACCATCACCACGATCACACACTGACCATCACCATGATCACACACAGACCATCTCCACAATCACCCACTGACCATCACCATGATCACACACTGACCATCACCATGTTCACACGCTGACCATCACCGTGGTCACACACTGACCATGATCGTGATCTCACACTGACCATCAACGCCATCACACACTGACCATCACTGCGATCACACACTGACCATCACTGCGATCACACACTGACCATCACCGCCATCACAAACTGACCATCACCATGATCACACACTGACCATCACAGTGATTACAAACTGACCATCACCGCGATCACACACTGACCATCCCCATGATCACACACTGACCATCACTACGATCACACACTGACCATCACCGTGATCACAAACTGACCATCACCGCGATCACACATTGACCATCACCACGATCACACACTGATCATCAACGTGATCTCACACTGACCATCACCGCGATCACAGACTGACCATCACCGCCATCACACACTGACCATCACTGCGTTCACACACTGACCATCACCGCCATCACAAACTGACCATCACCGCGATTACACACTGATCATCAACGTGATCTCACACTGACCATCACCGCGATCACACACTGACCATCACCGCCATCACACACTGACCATCACTGCGATCACACACTGACCATCACCGCCATCACAAACTGACCATCACAGTGATCACACACTGACCATCACCGTGATTACAAACTGACCATCACCGCGATCACACACTGACCATCCCCATGATCACACACTGACCATCACCGTAATCACACACTGACCATCACCGTGATCACACACTGACCATCACCGTGATCACACACTGACCATCACCATGATCACACGCTGACCATCACCACGGTCACACACTGACCATCACCGCGATCACACACTGACCATCCCCATGATCACACACTGACCATCACCATGATCACACACTGACCATCACCGTGATCACACACTGACCATCACCATGATCACACACTGACCATCACAGCGACCAAACATTGACCACCACCGCGATCACACACTGACCATCACCGTGATCACAAACTGACCAATACCACGATCACACACTGACCATAACCACGATAACACACTGACCATCACCGTGATCACACACTGACCAGCACCGCGATCACACATTGACCATCACCGCGATCACACACTGATCATCAACATGATCTCACACTGACCATCACCGCGATCACAAACTGACCATCACCGCCATCCCACACTGACCATCACTGCGATCACACACTGACCATCACCGCCATCACAAACTGACCATCACCATGATCACACACTGACCATCACCGTGATTACAAACTGACCATCACCGCGATCACACACTGACCATCCCCATGATCACACACTGACCAACACTGCGATCACACAGAGACCATCACCGTGATCACAAACTGACCGTCACCGTGATCACACACTGACCATCACCACGATCACACACTGACCATCCCCATGATCACACACTGACCATCCCCGTGATCACACACTGACCATCACCGTGATCACATGCTGACCATCACCATGATCACACGCTGACCATTACCGTGGTCACACACTGACCATCACCGTGATCACATACCGACCATAACCGCGATCACACACTGACCATCACCGCGGTCACACACTGACCATCACCGTGATCACACACAGACCATCACCATGATCACACACTGACCATCACCGCGATCACACACTGACCATCACCGTGATCACACACAGACCATCACCGCGGTCACACACTGACCATCACCGTGATCACACACAGACCATCACCATGATCACACACTGACCATCACCGCGATCACACACTGACCATCACCGTGATCACACACAGACCATCACCGCGGTCACACACTGACCATCACCGTGATCACACACAGACCATCACCATGATCACACACTGACCATCACCGTGATCACACACAGACCATCACCATGATCACACACTGACCATCACCGTGATCACAAACTGACCAATACCACGATCACACACTGACCATTACCGCGATAACACATCGACCATCACCGTGATCACAAACTGACCATCATCGTGATCACACACTGACCATCACTGCGATCATACACTGACCATCACCGTGATCACAAACTGACCATCACCGTGATCACACACTGACCATCACCGTGATCACATACTGACCATCACCGTGATCACACACTAACCATTACCACGATAACACACTGACCATCACTGTGATCACACACTGACCATCACAGCGGTCACACACACACCATCACCATGATCACACACTGACCACCACCGCGATCACACACTGACCATCACTGCGATCACACACTGACCATCAATATGATCATACACTGACCATCACCGCGATCACACACTGACCATCCCCATGATCACACACTGACCATCACTGCGATCATACACTGACCATCACCGTGATCACAAACTGACCATCACCGTGATCACACACTGACCATCACCGTGATCACATACTGACCATCACCGTGATCACACACTAACCATTACCGCGATAACACACTGACCATCACTGTGATCACACACTGACCATCACCGTGCTCACACACTGACCATCACCGCCATCACACACTGACAATCATCGTGATCACACACTGACCATCACTGCCATCACACATTGACCATCACCACGATCACACACTGACCATCACCGTGATCACAAACTGACCATCACCGTGATCACAAACTGACCATCACCATGATCACACACTGACCATTACTGCGATAACACACTGACCATCACCGTGATCACACACTGACCATCACCATGATCACACACTGACCATCACAGCGACCACACATTGACCACCACCGCGATCACACACTGACCATCACCGTGATCACAAACTGACCAATACCACGATCACACACTGACCATTACCGCGATAACACACCGACCATCACCGTGATCACACACTGACCATCGTCGTGATCAGGCACTGACCATCACCGCCATCACACACTGACCATCACTGCGATCACACACTGACCATCACCGTCATCACAAACTGACCATCACCATGATCACACACTGACCATCACCGTGATTACAAACTGACCATCACCGCAATCACACACTGACCATCCCCATGATCACACACTGACCAGCACCGCGATCACACATTGACCATCACCGCGATCACACACTGATCATCAACGTGATCTCACACTGACCATCACCGCGATCACACACTGACCATCACTGTGATCACACACTGACCATCACCGCGATCACACACTGACCATCACCGTGATCACAAACTGACCATCACTGTGATCACACACTGACCATCACCGTGATCACACACTGACCATCACCGCGGTCACACACAGACCATCACCGCGATCACACACTGACCATCACCGTGCTCACACACTGAACATCACCACGATCACACACTGACCATCACCATGATCACAAACTGACCATCACCGCGATCACACACTGACCATCCCTGCAGTCACACACTGACCATCACCGTGATCAAAAACTGACCACCCCCATGAACACACACTGACCATCACCACGATCACACACTGACCATCACCATGATCACACACAGACCATCTCCACAATCACACACTGACCATCACCATGATCACACACTGACCATCACCATGTTCACACGCTGACCATCACCGTGGTCACACACTGACCATCATCGTGATCTCACACTGACCATCAATGCCATCACACACTGACCATCACTGCGATCACACACTGACCATCACTGCGATCACACACTGACCATCACCGCCATCACAAACTGACCATCACCATGATCACGCACTGACCATCACAGTGATTACAAACTGACCATCACCGCGATCACACACTGACCATCCCCATGATCACACACTGACCATCACTACGATAACACACTGACCATCACCGTGATCACAAACTGACCATCACCGCGATCACACATTGACCATCACCGCGATCACACACTGATCATCAACGTGATCTCACACTGACCATCACCGCGATCACAGACTGACCATCACCGCCATCACACACTGACCATCACTGCGTTCACACACTGACCATCACCGCCATCACAAACTGACCATCACCGCGATTACACACTGATCATCAACGTGATTACAAACTGACCATCACCGCGATCACACACTGACCATCACCGTAATCACACACTGACCATCACCGTGATCACACACTGACCATCACCGTAATCACACACTGACCATCACCGCGATCACACACTGACCATCCCCATGATCACACACTGACCATCACCGTAATCACACACTGACCATCACCGTGATCACACACTGACCATCACCATGATCACACGCTGACCATCACCACGGTCACACACTGACCATCACCGCGATCACACACTGACCATCCCCATGATCACACACTGACCATCACCATGATCACACACTGACCATCACCGTGATCACACACTGACCATCACCATGATCACACACTGACCATCACAGCGACCACACATTGACCACCACCGCGATCACACACTGACCATCACCGTGATCACAAACTGACCAATACCACGATCACACACTGACCATAACCACGATAACACACTGACCATCACCGTGATCACACACTGACCAGCACCGCGATCACACATTGACCATCACCGCGATCACACACTGATCATCAACGTGATCTCACACTGACCATCACCGCGATCACAAACTGACCATCACCGCCATCACACACTGACCATCACTGCGATCACACACTGACCATCACCGCCATCACAAACTGACCATCACCATGATCACACACTGACCATCACCGTGATTACAAACTGACCATCACCGCGATGACACACTGACCATCCCCATGATCACACACTGACCAACACTGCGATCACACAGAGACCATCACCGTGATCACAAACTGACCGTCACCGTGATCACACACTGACCATCACCACGATCACACACTGACCATCCCCATGATCACACACTGACCATCCCCGTGATCACACACTGACCATCACCGTGATCACATGCTGACCATCACCATGATCACACGCTGACCATTACTGTGGTCACACACTGACCATCACCGTGATCACATACCGACCATAACCGCGATCACACACTGACCATCACCGCGGTCACACACTGACCATCACCGTGATCACACACAGACCATCACCATGATCACACACTGACTATCACCGCGATCACACACTGACCATCACCGTGATCACACACAGACCATCACCGCGGTCACACACTGACCATCACCGTGATCACACACAGACCATCACCATGATCACACACTGACCATCACCGCGATCACACACTGACCATCACCGTGATCACACACAGACCATCACCGCGGTCACACACTGACCATCATCGTGATCACACACAGACCATCACCATGATCACACACTGACCATCACCGTGATCACACACAGACCATCACCATGATCACACACTGACCATCATCGTGATCACAAACTGACCAATACCACGATCACACACTGACCATTACCGCGATAACACACCGACCATCACCGTGATCACAAACTGACCATCATCGTGATCACACACTGACCATCACTGCGATCATACACTGACCATCACCGTGATCACAAACTGACCATCACCGTGATCACACACTGACCATCACCGTGATCACATACTGACCATCACCGTGATCACACACTAACCATTACCACGATAACACACTGACCATCACTGTGATCACACACTGACCATCACAGCGGTCACACACAGACCATCACCATGATCACACACTGACCATCACCGCGATCACACACTGACCATCACTGCGATCACACACTGACCATCAATATGATCATACACTGACCATCACCGCGATCACACACTGACCATCCCCATGATCACACACTGACCATCACTGCGATCATACACTGACCATCACCGTAATCACAAACTGACCATCACCGTGATCACACACTGACCATCACCGTGATCACATACTGACCATCACCGTGATCACACACTAACCATTACCGCGATAACACACTGACCATCACTGTGATCACACACTGACCATCACCGTGCTCACACACTGACCATCACCGCCATCACACACTGACAATCATCGTGATCACACACTGACCATCACTGCCATCACACATTGACCATCACCACGATCACACACTGACCATCACCGTGATCACAAACTGACCATCACCGTGATCACAAACTGACCATCACCGTGATCACACACTGACCATCACCATGATCACACACTGACCATCACAGCGACCACACATTGACCACCACCGCGATCACACATTGACCATCACCGCGATCACACACTGATCATCAACGTGATCTCACACTGACCATCACCGCGATCACACACTGACCATCACCGCCATCACACACTGACCATCACTGCGATCACACACTGACCATCACCGCCATCACAAACTGACCATCACCATGATCACACACTGACCATCACCGTGATTACAAACTGACCATCACCGCGATCACACACTGACCATCCCCATGATCACACACTGACCATCACTACGATAACACACTGACCATCACCGTGATCACACACTGACCAGCACCGCGATCACACATTGACCATCACCGCGATCACACACTGATCATCAACGTGATCTCACACTGACCATCACCGCGATCACACACTGACCATCACTGTGATCACACACTGACCATCACCGCGATCACACACTGACCATCACCGTGATCACAAACTGACCATCACTGTGATCACACACTGACCATCACCGTGATCACACACTGCCATCACCGCGGTCACACACAGACCATCACCATGATCACAAACTGACCATCACCGCGATCACACACTGACCATCCCTGCAGTCACACACTGACCATCACCGTGATCAAAAACTGACCACCCCCATGAACACACACTGACCATCACCACGATCACACACTGACCATCACCATGATCACACACTGACCATCACCATGTTCACACGCTGACCATCACCGTGGTCACACACTGACCATCATCGTGATCTCACACTGACCATCAACGCCATCACACACTGACCATCACTGCGATCACACACTGACCATCACTGCGATCACACACTGACCATCACCGCCATCACAAACTGACCATCACCATGATCACACACTGACCATCACAGTGATTACAAACTGACCATCACCGCGATCACACACTGACCATCCCCATGATCACACACTGACCATCACTACGATAACACACTGACCATCACCGTGATCACAAACTGACCATCACCGCGATCACACATTGACCATCACCGCGATCACACACTGATCATCAACGTGATCTCACACTGACCATCACCGCGATCACAGACTGACCATCACCGCCATCACACACTGACCATCACTGCGTTCACACACTGACCATCACCGCCATCACAAACTGACCATCACCGCGATTACACACTGATCATCAACGTGATCTCACACTGACCATCACCGCGATCACACACTGACCATCACCGCCATCACACACTGACCATCACTGCGATCACACATTGACCATCACCGCCATCACAAACTGACCATCACAGTGATCACACACTGACCATCACCGTGATTACAAACTGACCATCACCGCGATCACACACTGACCATCCCCATGATCACACACTGACCATCACCGTAATCACACACTGACCATCACCGTGATCACACACTGACCATCACCATGATCACACGCTGACCATCACCACGGTCACACACTGACCATCACCGCGATCACACACTGACCATCCCCATGATCACACACTGACCATCACCATGATCACACACTGACCATCACCGTGATCACACACTGACCATCACCATGATCACACACTGACCATCACAGCGACCACACATTGACCACCACCGCGATCACACACTGACCATCACCGTGATCACAAACTGACCAATACCACGATCACACACTGACCATAACCACGATAACACACTGACCATTACCGTGATCACACACTGACCAGCACCGCGATTACACATTGACCATCACCGCGATCACACACTGATCATCAACGTGATCTCACACTGACCATCACCGCGATCACAAACTGACCATCACCGCCATCACACACTGACCATCACTGCGATCACACACTGACCATCACCGCCATCACAAACTGACCATCACCATGATCACACACTGACCATCACCGTGATTACAAACTGACCATCACCGCGATCACACACTGACCATCCCCATGATCACACACTGACCAACACTGCGATCACACAGAGACCATCACCGTGATCACAAACTGACCGTCACCGTGATCACACACTGACCATCACCACGATCACACACTGACCATCCCCATGATCACACACTGACCATCCCCGTGATCACACACTGACCATCACCGTGATCACATGCTGACCATCACCATGATCACACGCTGACCATTACCGTGGTCACACACTGACCATCACCGTGATCACATACCGACCATAACCGCGATCACACACTGACCATCACCGCGGTCACACACTGACCATCACCGTGATCACACACAGACCATCACCATGATCACACACTGACCATCACCGCGATCACACACTGACCATCACCGTGATCACACACAGACCATCACCGCGGTCACACACTGACCATCACCGTGATCACACACAGACCATCACCATGATCACACACTGACCATCACCGCGATCACACACTGACCATCACCGTGATCACACACAGACCATCACCGCGGTCACACACTGACCATCACCGTGATCACACACAGACCATCACCATGATCACACACTGACCATCACCGTGATCACACACTGACCATCACCACGATCACACACTGACAATCACCATGATCTCAAACTGACCATCACCATTATCACACACTGACCATCACCACGATCAAACCCTGACCATCACCATGATCTCAAACTGACCATCACCGTGATCACACACTGACCATCACCACGATCACACACTGACCATCACCACGATCACACAGTGACCATCCCGGGGATCACACTCTGACCATCACCGCGATCACACACTGACAATCACCATGATCTCAAACTGACCATCACCATTATCACACACTGACCATCACCACGATCAAACCCTGACCATCACCATGATCTCAAACTGACCATCACCGTGATCACACACTGACCATCACCGCGATCACACACTGACCATCACCACGATCACACAGTGACCATCCCGGGGATCACACTCTGACCATCACCGCGATCACACACTGACCATCACCGCGGTCACACACAGACCATCACCGTGATCACACACTGACCATCACCGTGATCACAATCTGACCATCACCACGATGACACACTGACCATCCCCATGATCACACACTGACCATCACCGTGATCACACACTGACCATCACCACGATCACACACTGACCATCACCACAATGACACACTGACCATCCCCATGATCACACACTGACCATCACCGCGATCACACACTGACCATCACCGTGATCACACACTGACCATCGTCGTGATCAGGCACTGACCATCACCGCGATCACACACTGACCATAACCACGATAACACACTGACCATCACCAAGATCACACACTGACCATCACCACGGTCACACACTGACCATCACCGTGATCACACACTGACCATCACAGCGGTCACACACAGAACATCACCATGATCACACACTGACCATCACCGCGATCACACACTGACCATCAATATGATCACACACTGACCATCACCGCGATCACACACTGACCATCACCGTGATCAAAAACTGACCATCACCATGATCACACACTGACCATCACTGCGATCATACACTGACCATCACCGTGATCACAAACTGACCATCACCGTGATCACACACTGACCATCACCGTGATCACATACTGACCATCACCGTGATCACACACTAACCATTACTGCGATAACACACTGACCATCACTGTGATCACACACTGACCATCACAGCGGTCACACACAGACCATCACCATGATCACACACTGACCATCACCGCGATCACACACTGACCATCACTGCGATCACACACTGACCATCAATATGATCATACACTGACCATCACCGCGATCACACACTGACCATCCCCATGATCACACACTGACCATCACTGCGATCATACACTGACCATCACCGTGATCACAAACTGACCATCACCGTGATCACACACTGACCATCACCGTGATCACACACTAACCATTACCGCGATAACACACTGACCATCACTGTGATCACACACTGACCATCACCGTGCTCACACACTGACCATCACCGCCATCACACACTGACCATCACCGTGATCAC
This sequence comes from Chiloscyllium plagiosum, assembly GCF_037043375.1. Classification (NCBI taxonomy): domain Eukaryota; kingdom Metazoa; phylum Chordata; class Chondrichthyes; order Orectolobiformes; family Hemiscylliidae; genus Chiloscyllium; species Chiloscyllium plagiosum. Next base: position 26,463,616 of record NW_028270183.1, on the reverse strand, counting down.
AAACTGACCATCACCGTGATCACACACTGACCATCACCGTGATCACACACTAACCATTACCGCGATAACACACTGACCATCACTGTGATCACACACTGACCATCACCGTGCTCACACACTGACCATCACCGTGATCACACACTGACCATCACCGTGATCACACACTAACCATTACCGCGATAGCACACTGACCATCACTGTGATCACACACTGACCATCACCGTGCTCACACACTGACCATCACCGCCATCACACACTGACCATCACCGTGATCACAAACTGACCATCACCGTGATCACAAACTGACCATCACCGTGATCACACACTAACCATTACCGCGATAACACACTGACCATCACTGTGATCACACACTGACCATCACCGTGCTCACACACTGACCATCACCGCCATCACACACTGACCATCACCGTGATCACAAACTAACCATCACCGTGATCACACACTGACCATCACCGTGATCACACACTAACCATTACCGCGATAACACACTGACCATCACCGTGCTCACACACTGACCATCACCGCCATCACACACTGACAATCATCGTGATCACACACTGACCATCACTGCCATCACACATTGACCATCACCACGATCACACACTGACCATCACCGTGATCACAAACTGACCATCACCATGATCACACACTGACCATTACAGCGATAACACACTGACCATCACCGTGATCACACACTGACCAACACCATGATCACACACTGACCATCACAGCGACCACACATTGACCACCACCGCGATCACACACTGACCATCACCGTGATCACAAACTGACCAATACCACGATCACACACTGACCATTACAGCGATAACACACCATCCATCACCGTGATCACACACTGACCATCGTCGTGATCAGGCACTGACCATCACCGCCATCACACACTGACCATAACCACGATAACACACTGACCATCACCGAGATCACACACTGACCATCACCGCGATCACACATTGACCATCACCGCGATCACACACTGATCATCAACGTGATCTCGCACTGACCATCACCGCGATCACGCACTGACCATCACCGCCATCACACACTGACCATCACTGCGATCACACACTGACAATCACCGCCATCACAAACTGACCATCACCATGATCACACACTGACCATCACCGTGATTACAAACTGACCATCACTGCGATCACACACTGACCATCACTACGATAACACACTGACCATCACCGTGATCAAACACTGACCAGCACCGCGATCACACATTGACCATCACCGCGATCACACACTGATCATCAACATGATCTCACACTGACCATCACCGCGATCACACACTGACCATCACTGTGATCACACACTGACCATCACCGCGATCACACACTGACCATCACCGTGATCACAAACTGACCATCACTGTGATCACACACTGACCATCACCGTGATCACACACTGACCATCACCGTGGTCACACACAGACCATCACCGCGATCACACACTGACCATCACCGTGCTCACACACTGAACATCACCACGATCACACACTGACCATCACCATGATCACAAACTGACCATCACCGCGATCACACACTGACCATCCCTGCAGTCACACACTGACCATCACCGTGATCAAAAACTGACCACCCCCGTGAACACACACTGACCATCACCACGATCACACACTGACCATCACCATGATCACACACAGACCATCTCCACAATCACACACTGACCATCACCATGATCACACACTGACCATCACCATGATCACACACTGACCATTACAGCGATAACACACTGACCATCACCGTGATCACACACTGACCAACACCATGATCACACACTGACCATCACAGCGACCACACATTGACCACCACCGCGATCACACACTGACCATCACCGTGATCACAAACTGACCAATACCACGATCACACACTGACCATTACCGCGATAACACACCGACCATCACCGTGATCACACACTGACCATCGTCGTGATCAGGCACTGACCATCACCGCCATCACACACTGACCATAACCACGATAACACACTGACCATCACCGAGATCACACACTGACCATCACCGCGATCACACATTGACCATCACCGCGATCACACACTGATCATCAACGTGATCTCGCACTGACCATCACCGCGATCACGCACTGACCATCACCGCCATCACACACTGACCATCACTGCGATCACACACTGACAATCACCGCCATCACAAACTGACCATCACCATGATCACACACTGACCATCACCGTGATTACAAACTGACCATCACTGCGATCACACACTGACCATCACTACGATAACACACTGACCATCACCGTGATCACACACTGACCAGCACCGCGATCACACATTGACCATCACCGCGATCACACACTGATCATCAACATGATCTCACACTGACCATCACCGCGATCACACACTGACCATCACTGTGATCACACACTGACCATCACCGCGATCACACACTGACCATCACCGTGATCACAAACTGACCATCACTGTGATCACACACTGACCATCACCGTGATCACACACTGACCATCACCGTGGTCACACACAGACCATCACCGCGATCACACACTGACCATCACCGTGCTCACACACTGAACATCACCACGATCACACACTGACCATCACCATGATCACAAACTGACCATCACCGCGATCACACACTGACCATCCCTGCAGTCACACACTGACCATCACCGTGATCAAAAACTGACCACCCCCGTGAACACACACTGACCATCACCACGATCACACACTGACCATCACCATGATCACACACAGACCATCTCCACAATCACACACTGACCATCACCATGATCACACACTGACCATCACCATGTTCACACGCTGACCATCACCGCGGTCACACACTGACCATCATCGTGATCTCACACTGACCATCACCGCGATCACACACTGACCATCACCGCCATCACACACTGACCATCACTGCGATCACACACTGACCATCACTGCGATCACACACTGACCATCACCGCCATCACAAACTGACCATCACCATGATCACACACTGACCATCACCGTGATTACAAACTGACCAACCCCATGATCACACACTGACCATCACTACGATAACACACTGACCATCACCGTGATCACACACTGACCAGCACCGCGATCACACATTGACCATCACCGCGATCACACACTGATCATCAACGTGATCTCACACTGACCATCACCGCGATCACACACTGACCATCACCGCCATCACACACTGACCATCACTGCGTTCACACACTGACCATCACCGCCATCACACACTGACCATCACCGCGATCACACACTGATCATCAATGTGATCTCACACTGACCATCACCGCGATCACACACTGACCATCACCGCCATCACACACTGACCATCACTGCGTTCACACACTGACCATCACCGCCATCACACACTGACCATCACCGCGATCACACACTGATCATCAACGTGATCTCACACTGACCATCACCGCGATCACACACTGACCATCACCGCCATCACACACTGACCATCACCGTGATTACAAACTGACCATCACCGCGATCACACACTGACCATCACCGTGATCACAAACTGACCATCACCATGATCACACACTGACCATTACTGCGATAACACACTGACCATCACCGTGATCACACACTGACCAACACCATGATCACACACTGACCATCACAGCGACCACACATTGACCAACACCGCGATCACACACTGACCATCACCGTGATCACAAACTGACCAATACCACGATCACACACTGACCATTACCGCGATAACACACCGACCATCACCGTGATCACACACTGACCATCGTCGTGATCAGGCACTGACCATCACCGCCATCACACACTGACCATAACCACGATAACACACTGACCATCACCGCGATCACACATTGACCATCACCGCGATCACACACTGATCATCAACATGATCTCGCACTGACCATCACCGCGATCACACACTGACCATCACCGCCATCACACACTGACCATCACTGCGATCACACACTGACCATCACCGCCATCACAAACTGACCATCACCATGATCACACACTGACCATCACCGTGATTACAAACTGACCATCACCGCGATCACACACTGACCATCCCCATGATCACACACTGACCATCACTACGATAACACACTGACCATCACCGTGATCACACACTGACCAGCACCGCGATCACACATTGACCATCACCGCGATCACACACTGATCATCAACATGATCTCACACTGACCATCACCGCGATCACACACTGACCATCACTGTGATCACACACTGACCATCACCGCGATCACACACTGACCATCACCGTGATCACAAACTGACCATCACTGTGATCACACACTGACCATCACCGTGATCACACACTGACCATCACCGTGGTCACACACAGACCATCACCGCGATCACACACTGACCATCACCGTGCTCACACACTGAACATCACCACGATCACACACTGACCATCACCATGATCACAAACTGACCATCACCGCGATCACACACTGACCATCCCTGCAGTCACACACTGACCATCACCGTGATCAAAAACTGACCACCCCCGTGAACACACACTGACCATCACCACGATCACACACTGACCATCACCATGATCACACACAGACCATTTCCACAATCACACACTGACCATCACCATGATCACACACTGACCATCACCATGTTCACACGCTGACCATCACCGCAGTCACACACTGACCATCATCGTGATCTCACACTGACCATCACCGCGATCACACACTGACCATCACCGCCATCACACACTGAACATCACTGCGATCACACACTGACCATCACTGCGATCACACACTGACCATCACCGCCATCACAAACTGACCATCACCATGATCACACACTGACCATCACCGTGATTACAAACTGACCATCACCGCGATCACACACTGACCATCACTACGATAACACACTGACCATCACCGTGATCACACACTGACCAGCACCGCGATCACACATTGACCATCACCGCGATCACACACTGATCATCAACATGATCTCACACTGACCATCACCACGATCACACACTGACCATCACTGTGATCACACACTGACCATCACTGCGATCACACACTGACCATCACCGTGATCACAAACTGACCATCACTGTGATCACACACTGACCATCACCGTGATCACACACTGACCATCACCGTGGTCACACACAGACCATCACCGCGATCACACACTGACCATCACCGTGCTCACACACTGAACATCACCACGATCACACACTGACCATCACCATGATCACAAACTGACCATCACCGCGATCACACACTGACCATCCCTGCAGTCACACACTGACCATCACCGTGATCAAAAACTGACCACCCCCGTGAACACACACTGACCATCACCACGATCACACACTGACCATCACCATGATCACACACAGACCATTTCCACAATCACACACTGACCATCACCATGATCACACACTGACCATCACCATGTTCACACGCTGACCATCACCGCAGTCACACACTGACCATCATCGTGATCTCACACTGACCATCACCGCGATCACACACTGACCATCACCGCCATCACACACTGAACATCACTGCGATCACACACTGACCATCACTGCGATCACACACTGACCATCACCGCCATCACAAACTGACCATCACCATGATCACACACTGACCATCACCGTGATTACAAACTGACCATCCCCATGATCACACACTGACCATCACTACGATAACACACTGACCATCACCGTGATCACACACTGACCAGCACCGCGATCACACATTGACCATCACCGCGATCACACACTGATCATCAACGTGATCTCACACTGACCATCACCGCGATCACAGACTGACCATCACCGCCATCACACACTGACCATCACTGCGTTCACACACTGACCATCACCGCCATCACACACTGACCATCACCGCGATCACACACTGATCATCAACGTGATCTCACACTGACCATCACCGCGATCACACACTGACCATCACCGCCATCACACACTGACCATCATTGCGATCACACACTGACCATCACCGCCATCACAAACTGACCATCACAATGATCACACACTGACCATCATCGTGATTACAAACTGACCATCACCGCGATCACACACTGACCATCCCCATGATCACACACTGACCATCACCGTAATCACACACTGACCATCACCGTGATCACACACTGACCATCACCATGATCACACGCTGACCATCACCACGGTCACACACTGACCATCACCGCGATCACACACTGACCATCCCCATGATCACACACTGACCATCACCATGATCACACACTGACCATCACCGTGATCATACACTGACCATCACCATGATCACACACTGACCATCACAGCGACCACACACTGACCATCACCGTGATCACAAACTGACCAATACCACGATCACACACTGACCATAACCACGATAACACACTGGCCATCACCGTGATCACACACTGATCATCAACGTGATCTCACACTGACCATCACCGCGATCACAAACTGACCATCACCGCCATCACACACTGACCATCACTGCGATCACACCATGACCATCACCGCCATCACAAACTGACCATCACCATGATCACACACTGACCATCACCGTGATTACAAACTGACCATCACCGCGATCACACACTGACCATCCCCATGATCACACACTGACCAACACTGCGATCACACACAGACCATCACCGTGATCACAAACTGACCATCACCGTGATCACACACTGACCATCACCACGATCACACACTGACCATCCCCGTGATCACACACTGACCATCCCCGTGATCACACACTGACCATCACCGTGATCACACGCTGATCATCACCATGATCACACGCTGACCATTACCGTGGTCACACACTGACCATCACCGTGATCACACACCGACCATAACCGCGATCACACACTGACCATCACCGCGGTCACACACTGCCCATCACCGTGATCACACACATACCATCACCATGATCACACACTGACCATCACCGCGATCACACACTGACCATCACCGTGATCACACACAGACCATCACCGCGGTCACACACTGACCATCACCGTGATTACACACAGACCATGACCATGATCACGCACTGACCATCACCGCGATCACACACTGACCATCACCGTGATCACACACAGACCATCACCGCGGTCACACACTGACCATCACCGTGATCACACACAGCCCATCACCATGATCACACACTGACCATCACCGTGATCACACACTGACCATCACCACAATCACACACTGACAATCACCATGATCTCAGACTGACCATCACCATTATCACACACTGACCATCACCACGATCAAACCCTGACCATCAGCATGATCTCAAACTGACCATCACCGTGATCACACACTGACCATCACCGCGATCACACACTGACCATCACCACGATCACACAGTGACCATCCCGGGGATCACACTCTGACCATCACCGCGATCACACACTGACCATCACCATGATCTCAAACTGACCATCACCATTATCACACACTGACCATCACCACGATCAAACCCTGACCATCACCATGATCTCAAACTGACCATCACCGTGATCACACACTGACCATCACCGCGATCACACACTGACCATCACCACGATAACACAGTGACCATCCCGGGGATCACACTCTGACCATCACCGCGATCACACACTGACCATCACCGCGGTCACACACAGACCATCACCGTGATCACACACTGGCCATCACCGTGATCACAAACTGACCATCACCACGATGACACACTGACTAAACCCATGATCACACACTGACCATCACCGTGATCACACACTGACCATCACCGCGATCACACACTGACCATCACCACGATCACACACTGACCATCACCACAATGACACACTGACCATCCCCATGATCACACACTGACCATCACCGCGATCACACACTGACCATCACAGTGATCACAAACTGACCAATACCACGATCACACACTGACCATTACCACGATAACACACTGACCATCACCGTGATCACACACTGACCATCGTCGTGATCAGGCACTGACCATCACCGCCATCACACACTGACCATAACCACGATAACACACTGACCATCACCAAGATCACACACTGACCATCACCACGGTCACACACTGACCATCACCGTGATTACACATTACCATCACAGCGGTCACACACAGAACATCACCATGATCACACACTGACCATCACCGCGATCACACACTGACCATCAATATGATCACACACTGACCATCACCGCGATCACACACTGACCATCACCGTGATCACAAACTGACCATCACCGTGATCACACACTGACCATCACTGCGATCATACACTGACCATCACCGTGATCACAAACTGACCATCACCGTGATCACACACTGACCATCACCGTGATCACATACTGACCATCACCGTGATCACACACTAACCATTACCGCGATAACACATTGACCATCACTGTGATCACACACTGACCATCACAGCGGTCACACACAGACCATCACCATGATCACACACTGACCATCACCGCGATCACACACTGATCATCACTGCGATCACACACTGACCATCAATATGATCATACACTGACCATCACCGCGATCACACACTGACCATCACCATGATCTCAAACTGACCATCACCATTATCACACACTGACCATCACCACGATCAAACCCTGACCATCACCATGATCTCAAACTGACCATCACAGTGATCACACACTCACCATCACCGCGATCACACACTGACCATCACCGCGATCACACACTGACCATCACCACGATCACACAGTGACCATCCCGGGGATCACACTCTGACCATCACCGCGATCACACACTGACCATCACCGCGGTCACACACAGACCATCACCGTGATCACACACTGACCATCACCGTGATCACAAACTGACCATCACCACGATGACACACTGACCATCCCCATGATCACACACTGACCATCACCGTGATCACACACTGACCATCACCACGATCACACACTGACCATCACCACAATGACACACTGACCATCCCCATGATCACACACTGACCATCACCGCGATCACACACTGACCATCACCGTGATCACACACTGACCATCGTCGTGATCAGGCACTGACCATCACCGCGATCACACACTGACCATAACCACGATAACACACTGACCATCACCATGATCACACACTGACCATCACCGCGATCACACACTGACCATCACTGCGATCAAACACTGACCATCAATATGATCATACACTGACCATCACCACGATCACACACTGACCATCCCCATGATCACACACTGACCATCACTGTGATCACAAACTGACCATCACCGTGATCACAAACTGACCATCACCGTGATCACACACTGACCATCACCGTGATCACACACTAACCATTACTGTGATCACACACTGACCATCACCGTGATCACACACTGACAATCATCGTGATCACACACTGACCATCACCACGATCACACACTGACCATCACCGTGATCACAAACTGACCATCACCATGATCACACACTGACCATTACTGCGATAACACACTGACCATCACCGTGATCACACACTGACCATCACCATGATCACACACTGACCATCACAGCGACCACACATTGACCACCACCGCGATCACACACTGACCATCACCGTGATCACACACTGACCATAACCACGATAACACACTGACCATCACCGAGATCACACACTGACCATCACCGCGATCACACATTGACCATCACCGTGATCACACACTGATCATCAACGTGATCTCACACTGACCATCACCGCGATCACACACTGACCATCACCGCCATCACACACTGACCATCACTGCGATCACACACTGACCATCACCGTGATCACAAACTGACCATCACAGTGATCACACACTGACCATCACCACGATCACACACAGACCATCCCCGTGATCACACACTGACCATCCCCGTGATCACACACTGACCATCACCGTGATCACACGCTGACCATCAGCATGATGTCACGCTGACCATCACCATGATCACACGCTGACCATTACCGTGGTCACACACTGACCATCACCGTGATCACACACCGACCATAACCGCGGTCACACACTGACGATCACCGCGGTCACACACTGACCATCACCGCGGTCACACACTGACCATCACCGTGGTCACACACAGACCATCACCATGATCACACACTGACCATCACCGCGATCACACACTGACCATCACCGCGATCACACAGTGACCATCCCAGGGATCACACACTGACCATCACCGTGATCACACACTGACCATCACCATTGTCACACACTGACCATCACCGTGATCACACACCGACCATAACCGCGGTCACACACTGACGATCACCGCGGTCACACACTGACCATCACCGCGGTCACACACTGACCATCACCGTGGTCACACACAGACCATCACCATGATCACACACTGACCATCACCGCGATCACACAGTGACCATCCCAGGGATCACACACTGACCATCACCATGATCACACACTGACCATTACTGCGATAACACACTGACCATCACCGTGATCACACACTGACCATCACCATGATCACACACTGACCATCACAGCGACCACACATTGACCACCACCGCGATCACACACTGACCATCACCGTGATCACAAACTGACCAATACCACGATCACACACTGACCATTACCGCGATAACACACTGACCATCACCGTGATCACACACTGACCATCGTCGTGATCAGGCACTGACCATCACCGCCATCACACACTGACCATAACCACGATAACACACTGACCATCACCGAGATAACACACTGACCATCACCGCGATCACACATTGACCATCACCGTGATCACACACTGATCATCAACGTGATCTCACACTGACCATCACCGCGATCACACACTGACCATCACCGCCATCACACACTGACCATCACTGCGATCACACACTGACCATCACCGTGATCACAAACTGACCATCACAGTGATCACACACTGACCATCACCACGATCACACACAGACCATCCCCGTGATCACACACTGACCATCCCCGTGATCACACACTGACCATCACCGTGATCACATGCTGACCATCAGCATGATGTCACGCTGACCATCACCATGATCACACGCTGACCATTACCGTGGTCACACACTGACCATCACCGTGATCACACACCGACCATAACCGCGGTCACACACTGATGATCACCGCGGTCACACACTGACCATCACCGCGGTCACACACTGACCATCACCGTGGTCACACACAGACCATCACCATGATCACACACTGACCATCACCGCGATCACACACTGACCATCACCGCGATCACACAGTGACCATCCCAGGGATCACACACTGACCATCACCGTGATCACACACTGACCATCACCATTATCACACACTGACCATCACCACGATCACACACTGACCATCACCATGATCTCAAACTGACCATCACCGTGATCACTCACTGACCATCACCGCGATCACACACTGACCATCACCGCGATCACACAGTGACCATCCCGGGAATCACACACTGACCATCACCGCGATCACACACTGACCATCACTGCGATCACACACTGACCATCACCGTAATCACACAATGACCATTAGCATGATCACACACTGACCATCACCGTGATCACAAACTGACCATCAACGTGATCACACACTGACCATCACAGTGATCACAAACTGACCATCACCGTGATCACACACTGACCATTACCGCGATAACACACTGACCATCACCGTGATCACACACTGACCATCTCCGCCATCACACACTGACCATCACCGTGTCACACACTGACCAACACCGCCATCACACACTGACCATCACCGCGATCACACACTGACCATCACCACGATCACACACTGACCATTACCGCGATAACTCACCGACCATCACCGTGATCACAAACTGACCATCACCACGATCACACACTGACCATTACCGCGATAACACACCGACCATCACCGTGATCACAGACTGAATGTCACCATGATCACACACTGACCATCACAGCGACCACACATTGACCATCACCACGATGACACACTGACCATCCCCATGATCACATACTGACCATCCCCATGATCACACACTGACCATCACCGCGATCACATACTGACCATCCCCATGATCACACACTGACCATCCCCATGATCACACACTGACCATCACCGCGATCACACACTGACCATCACCGTGATCACAAACTGACCAATACCACGATCACACACTGACCATAACCACGATAACACACTGACCATCACCGCGATCACACACTGACCATCACCGCCATCACAAACTGACCAACACAGTGATCACACACTGACCATCACCACGATCACACAGAGACCATCCCCATGATCACACACTGACCATCCCCGTGATCACACACTGACCATCACCGTGATCACACGCTGACCATCACCATGATCTCACGCTGACCATCACCATGAACACACGCTGACCATTACCGTGGTCACACACTGACCATCACCATGATCACACACCGACCATAACCGCGATCACACACTGACCATCACCGCGGTCACACACTGACCATCACCGTGATCACACACAGACCATCAGCATGATCACACACTGACCATCACCGCGATCATACACTGACCATCACCGCAATCACACAGTGACCATCCCGGGGATCACACACTGACCATCACCGCGATCACACACTGACCATCACCATTATCCCACACTGACCATCACCACGATCACACACTGACCATGACCATGATCTCAAACTGACCATCACCACGATCACACACTGACCATCACCATGATCTCAAACTGACCATCACCGTGATCACACACTGACCATCACCGCGATCACACACTGACCATCACCATTATCACACACTGACTATCACCACGATCACACACTGACCATCACCATGATCTCAAACTGACCATCACCGTGATCACACACTGACCATCATCGTGATCACACGCTGACCATCACCATGATCTCACGCTGACCATCACCATGATCACACGCTGACCATTACCGTGGTCACACACTGACCATCACCGTGATCACACACCGACCATAACCGCGATCACACACTGACCATCACCGCGGTCACGCACTGACCATCACCGTGATCACACACAGACCATCACCATGATCACACACTGACCATCACCATGATCACACACTGACCATCGCCGTGATCACAAACTGACCATCAACGTGATCACACACTGACCATCACAGTGATCACAAACTGACTATCACCGTGATCACACACTGACCATCTCCGCCATCACACACTGACCATCACCGTGTCACACACTGACCATCACCGCCATCACACACTGACCATCACCACGATCACACACTGACCATCACCACGATCACACACTGACCATTACCGCGATAACTCACCGACCATCACCGTGATCACAAACTGACCATCACCACGATCACACACTGACCATTACCGCGATAACACACCGACCATCACCGTGATCACAGACTGACTGTCACCATGATCACACACTGACCATCACAGCGACCACACATTGACCATCACCACGAACACAAACTGACCATCACCATGATCACACACTGACCATCACCGCGATCACACACAGACCATCACCGTGATCACACACTGACCATCACCACGATCACACATTGACCATTACCGCGATCACACACTGGCCATTACCGCGATAACACACCAACCATCACCGTGTTTACACACTGACCATCACCGTGCTCACACACTGACCATCACTGCCATCACAAACTGACCATTACCATGATCAAACACTGACCATCACCATGATCACACACTGACCATCACCGTGACCACACATTGACCATCACCGTGATCACAAATTGACCATCATCGCGTTCATACACTGACCATTACCGCGATCACACACTGACCATCACCATGATCACAAACTGACCATCACCGTGATCACACACTGATCATCACCACGAGAACACACTGACCATCCCCATAATCACAAACTGACCATCACCGCGATCATACAATGAACATCACCGCTATCACACACTGACCATCATCGTGATCACAAACTGACCATCACCGTGATCACACACTGACCATCACCATGATGACACACTGACCATCACTGTGATCACGCACTGACCATCACCACGATCACACACTGACCATCACCACGATGACACACTGACCATCCCCATGATCACACACTGACCATCACCGTGATCACACACTGACCACCACCATGATCACACGCTGACCATCACCGCGGTCACACACTGACCATCACCGTGATCACACACTGACCTTCACCGTGATCACACACTGACCATCACCATGATCACATGCTGACCATCACCGCGGTCACACACTGACCATCACCGTGATCACACACTGACCTTCACCATGATCACACACTGACCTTCACCGTGATCACACACCGACCATAACCGCGATCACACACTGACCATCACCGCCATCACACACTGACCATCACCACGATCACACACTGACCATCACCGTTATCACACACTGACCATCACCACGATCACACACTGACCATCACCACGATGACACACTGACCATGATCTCAAACTGACCATCACCATTATCACACACTGACCATCACCATGATCACACACACTGACCATCACCACGGTCACACACTGACCATCACTGTGATCACACACTGACCATCACCATGATCACACGCTGACCATCACCGCGGTCACTCACTGACCATCCCCGTGATCACACACCGACCATAACCGCGATCACACACTGACCATCACTGTGATCACACACGGACCATCACCATGATCTCAAACTGACCATCACCGTGATCACACACTGACCATCACCGCCATCACAAACTGACCATCACCACAATCACACACTGAGCATCACTGCGATCACACGTTGACCATCACCGTGATCACACGCTGACCATCACCGTGATCACACGCTGACCATCACTGCGGTCACACACTGACCATCACCGTGATCACACACAGACCATCACCATTATCACACACTGATCATCACCACGATCACACATGGACCATCACCATGATCTCAAACTGACCATCACCGTGATCAAACACTGACCATCACCGCGATCACAAGGTGACCATCACCGTGATCACACACTGACCATCACCGCGATCACACACTGACCATCACCATGATCTCAAACTGACCATCACCGTGATCACACACTGACCATCACCATGATCACACGCTGACCATCACCGCGGTCACACACTGACCATCACCGTGATCACACACGGACCATCACCGCGATCACACATTGACCATCACCGCGATCACACAGTGACCATCCCGGGGATCACTCACTGTCCATCACCGCGATCACACACTGACCATCACCATGATCACACACTGACCATGACCGTGATCACACATGGACCATCACCATGATCACACACTGACCATCACCGTGATCACACACTGACCATCACCACGATCACACACTGACCATCACCACGATCACACACTGAGCATCACTGCGATTACACGTTGACCATCACCGTGTTCACACGCTGACCATCACCGCGGTCACACACTGACCATCACCGTGATCACACACTGACCATCACTGCGATCACACACTGACCATCACCACGATCACACACTGACCATCACTGCGATCACACACTGACCATCACTGAGGTCACACACTGACCATCACCGTGATCACACACTGACCATCACCATGACCACACACTGACCATCACCGCGGTCACACACTGACCATCACCGTGATCACACACTGACCATCACCATGATCACACACCGACCATAACCGTGATCACACACTGACCTTCACCGTGATCACACACTGACCATCACCATGATCACATGCTGACCATCACCGCGGTCACACACTGACCTTCACCGTGATCACACACTGACCTTCACCGTAATCACACACTGACCATCACCGCGATCACACACTGACCATCACCGCCATCACACACTGACCATCACCACGATCACACACTGAGCATCACTGCGATCACACGTTGACCATCACCGTGATCACACGCTGACCATCACCGCGGTCACACACTGACCATCACCGCAATAACACACCGACCATCACCGTGTTCACACACTGACCATCACCGTGCTCACACACTGACCATCACTGCCATCACAAACTGACCATCACCATGATCACACACTGACCATCACCGTGATCACACATTGACCATCACCGTGATCACAAACTGACCATCACCGCGATCATACACTGACCATCACCGTGATTTTAAACTGACCACAACCGTGATCACACACTGACCATCACCACGATTACACACTGACCATCACCACGTTGACACACTGACCATCCCCATGATCACACACTGATCATCACCGTGATCACACACTGACCATCACCACGATGACACACTGACCATCCCCATGATCACACACTGACCATCACCGCAATCACACACTGACCAGCACCATGATCACAAACTGACCATCACCGTGATCACACACTGACCATCACCACGATGACACACTGACCATCACCATGATGACACACTGACCATCACCACGATGACACAATGACCATCACCGTTATCACACACTGACCATCACCACGATCACACACTGACCATCTCCACGATGACACACTGACCATGATCTCAAACTGACCATCACCGTGATCATACACTGACCATCACCATGATCACACGCTGACCATCACCGCGGTCTCAAACTGACCATCACCGTGATCACACGCCGACCATAACCGCGATCACACACTGACCATCACCATGATCACACGCTGACCATCACCGCGGTCTCAAACTGACTATCACCGTGATCACACGCCGACCATAACTGTGATCACACACTGACCATCACCGCCATCACAAACTGACCATCGCCATGATCACACACTGAGCATCACTGCAATCACACGTTGACCATCACCGTGATCACACGCTGACCATCACCGCGGTCACACACTGACCATCACCGTGATCACACGCTGACCATCACCATTATCACACACTGACCATCACCACGATCACACATGGACCATCACCATGATCTCAAACTGACCATCACCGTGATCAAACACTGACCATCACCACTATCACTCGGTGACCATCACCGTGATCACGCACAGACCATCACCGTGATCACACCCTGACCATCACCGCGATAACACACTGACCATCACCGCGGTCACACACTGACCATCACTGTGATCACACAATGACCATCACCGTGATCACACACTGACCATCACCGCGATCACACACTGACCAACACTGCGATCACACACTGACCATCACCGTGATCACACACTGACCATCACCCCGACCACAAACTGACCATCACCGAGGTCACACACTGACCATCACCGTGATCACACACTGACCATCACCACGACCACAAACTGACCATCACCGTGATCACACACTGACCATCACCACGTTCACACACAGACCATCACCGTGATCACACACTGACCATCACCGCGATGACACACTGACCATCACCACGATGACACACTGACCATCCCCATGATCACACACTGACCATCACCGTGATCACACATTGACCATTACTGTGATCACAAACGGACCATCACCGCGATCATACACTGACCATCACCGCGATCACACACCGACCATCACCGTGATCACAAACTGACCATCACCGTGATCACACACTGACCATCACCACGATTACACACTGACCATCACCGTGATCACAAACTGACCATCACCATGATCACACACTGACCATCACCGCGATCACACACTGACCATTACCGCGATAACACACCAACCATCACCACGATGACACACTGACCATCACCGTGACCACACATTGACCATCACCGTGATCACAAATTGACCATCACCGTGATCACACAGGACCATCACCGTGATCACACACTAACCATCACCACGATCACACACTGACCATCACCACGATCACACACTGACCATCCCCATGATCACACACTGACCATCACCGCGGTCACACACTGACCATCACCGTGAACACACACTGACCTTCACCGTGATCACACACTGACCTTCACCGTGATCACACACAGACCATAACCGCGATCACACACTGACCATCACCGCCATCACAAACTGACCTTCACCACGATCACACACTGAGCATCACTGCGATCACACGTTGACCATCCCCATAATCACACACTGACCATCACCGCGATCATACAATGAACATCACCGCGATCACACACTGACCATCACCGTGATCACAAACTGACCATCACCGTATTCACACACTGACCATCACCACGATGACACACTGACCATCACTTTGATCACGCACTGACCATCACCATGATCACACACCGACCATAACCGTGATCACACACTGACCTTCACCGTGATCACACACTGACCATCACCATGATCACATGCTGACCATCACCGCGGTCACACACTGACCTTCACCGTGATCACACACTGACCTTCACCGTGATCACACACTGACCATCACCGCGATCACACACTGACCATCACCGCCATCACACACTGACCATCACCACCATCACACACTGAGCATCACTGCGATCACACGTTGACCATCACCGTGATCACACGCTGACCATCACCGCGGTCACACACTGACCATCACCGCAATAACACACCGACCATCACCGTGTTCACACACTGACCATCACCGTGCTCACACACTGACCATCACTGCCATCACAACCTGACCATCACCATGATCACACACTGACCATCACCGTGATCACACATTGACCATCACCGTGATCACAAACTGACCATCACCGCGATCATACACTGACCATCACCGTGATTTTAAACTGACCATAACCGTGATCACACACTGACCATCACCACGATTACACACTGACCATCACCACGTTGACACACTGACCATCCCCATGATCACACACTGATCATCACCGTGATCACACACTGACCATCACCACGATGACACACTGACCATCCCCATGATCACACACTGACCATCACCGCGATCACACACTGACCAGCACCATGAACACAAACTGACCATCACCGTGATCACACACTGACCATCACCACGATGACACACTGACCATCACCATGATGACACACTGACCATCACCACGATGACACACTGACCATCACCGTTATCACACACTGACCATCACCACGATCACACACTGACCATCACCACGATGACACACTGACCATGATCTCAAACTGACCATCACCGTGATCATACACTGACCATCACCATGATCACACGCTGACCATCACCGCGGTCTCAAACTGACCATCACCGTGATCACACGCCGACCATAACCGCGATCACACACTGACCATCACCATGATCACACGCTGACCATCACCGCGGTCTCAAACTGACTATCACCGTGATCACACGCCGACCATAACTGTGATCACACACTGACCATCACCGCCATCACAAACTGACCATCGCCATGATCACACACTGAGCATCACTGCAATCACACGTTGACCATCACCGTGATCACATGTTGACCATCACCGCGGTCACACACTGACCATCACCGTGATCACACGCTGACCATCACCATTATCACACACTGACCATCACCACGATCACACATGGACCATCACCATGATCTCAAACTGACCATCACCGTGATCAAACACTGACCATCACCACTATCACTCGGTGACCATCACCGTGATCACGCACAGACCATCACCGTGATCACACCCTGAACATCACCGCGATAACACACTGACCATCACCGCGGTCACACACTGACCATCACTGTGATCACACAATGACCATCACCGTGATCACACACTGACCATCACCGCGATCACACACTGACCAACACTGCGATCACACACTGACCATCACCGTGATCACACACTGACCATCACCGCGACCACAAACTGACCATCACCGAGGTCACACACTGACCATCACCGTGATCACACACTGACCATCACCACGACCACAAACTGACCATCACCGTGATCACACACTGACCATCACCACGTTCACACACAGACCATCACCGTGATCACACACTGACCATCACCGCGATCACACACTGACCAACACCGCGATCACACACTGACCATCACCGTGATCACACACTGACCATCACCGCGACCACAAACTGACCATCACCGAGGTCACACACTGACCATCACCGTGATCACACACTGACCATCACCACGACCACAAACTGACCATCACCGTGATCACACACTGACCATCACCACGTTCACACACAGACCATCACCGTGATCACACACTGACCATCACCGCGATGACACACTGACCATCACCACGATGACACACTGACCATCCCCATGATCACACACTGACCATCACCGTGATCACACATTGACCATTACTGTGATCACAAACTGACCATCACCGCGATCATACACTGGCCATCACCGCGATCACACACCGACCATCACCGTGATCACAAACTGACCATCACCGTGATCACACACTGACCATCACCACGATTACACACTGACCATCACCGTGATCACAAACTGACCATCACCATGATCACACACTGACCATCACCGCGATCACACACTGACCATTACCGCGATAACACACCAACCATCACCATGTTCACACACTGACCATCACCGTGCTCACACACTGACCATCACCGCCATCACAAACTGACCATCACCATGATCAAACACTGACCATCACCATGATCACACACTGACCATCACCGTGACCACACATTGACCATCACCGTGATCACAAATTGACCATCACCGTGATCACACAGGACCATCACCGTGATCACACACTAACCATCACCACGATCACACACTGACCATCACCACGATCACACACTGACCATCCCCATGATCACACACTGACCATCACCGCGGTCACACACTGACCATCACCGTGAACACACACTGACCTTCACCGTGATCACACACTGACCTTCACCGTGATCACACACAGACCATAACCGCGATCACACACTGACCATCACCGCCATCACAAACTGACCATCACCACGATCACACACTGAGCATCACTGCGATCACACGTTGACCATCCCCATAATCACACACTGACCATCACCGCGATCATACAATGAACATCACCGCGATCACACACTGACCATCACCGTGATCACAAACTGACCATCACCGTATTCACACACTGACCATCACCACGATGACACACTGACCATCACTGTGATCACGCACTGACCATCACCACGATCACACACTGACCTTCACCGTGATCACACACTGACCTTCACCGTGATCACACACAGACCATAACCGTGATCACACACTGACCATCACCACGATGACACACTGACCATCCCCATGATCACACAATGACCATCACCGTGATCACACACTGACCACCACCATGATCACACGCTGACCATCACCGCGGTCACACACTGACCATCACCGTGATCACACACTGACCATCACCATGATCACACACCGACCATAACCGTGATCACACACTGACCTTCACCGTGATCACACACTGACCATCACCATGATCACATGCTGACCATCACCGCGGTCACACACTGACCTTCACCGTGATCACACACTGACCTTCACCGTGATCACACACTGACCATCACCGCGATCACACACTGACCATCACCGCCATCACACACTGACCATCACCACGATCACACACTGACCATCACCGCAATAACACACCGACCATCACCGTGTTCACACACTGACCATCACCGTGCTCACACACTGACCATCACTGCCATCACAAACTGACCATCACCATGATCACAC
Organism: Chiloscyllium plagiosum; assembly: GCF_037043375.1. NCBI lineage: Eukaryota > Metazoa > Chordata > Chondrichthyes > Orectolobiformes > Hemiscylliidae > Chiloscyllium > Chiloscyllium plagiosum. Next base: position 26,441,670 of record NW_028270183.1, on the reverse strand, counting down.
ACTGACCATCACCGTGATCACACATTGACCATCACCGTGATCACACATTGACCATCACCGCGATCATACACTGACCATCACCGTGATTTTAAACTGACCATAACCGTGATCACACACTGACCATCACCACGATTACACACTGACCATCACCACGTTGACACACTGACCATCCCCATGATCACACACTGATCATCACCGTGATCACACACTGACCATCACCACGATGACACACTGACCATCCCCATGATCACACACTGACCATCACCGCGACCACACGCTGACCAGCACCATGATCACAAACTGACCATCACCGTGATCACACACTGACCATCACCACGATGACACACTGACCATCACCATGATGACACACTGACCATCACCACGATGACACACTGACCATCACCGTTATCACACACTGACCATCACCACGATCACACGCTGACCATCACCACGATGACACACTGACCATGATCTCAAACTGACCATCACCGTGATCACACACTGACCATCACCATGATCACACGCTGACCATCACCGCGGTCTCAAACTGACCATCACCGTGATCACACGCCGACCATAACCGCGATCACACACTGACCATCACCATGATCACACGCTGACCATCACCGCGGTCTCAAACTGACCATCACCGTGATCACACGCCGACCATAACCGTGATCACACACTGACCATCACCGCCATCACAAACTGACCATCGCCATGATCACAAACTGAGCATCACTGCAATCACACGTTGACCATCACCGTGATCACACGCTGACCATCACCGCGGTCACACACTGACCATCACCGTGATCACACGCTGACCATCACCATTATCACACACTGACCATCACCACGATCACACATGGACCATCACCATGATCTCAAACTGGCCATCACCGTGATCAAACACTGACCATCACCGCTATCACTCGGTGACCATCACCGTGATCACGCACAGACCATCACCGTGATCACACACTGAACATCACCGCGATAACACACTGACCATCACCGCAATAACACACCGACCATCACCGTGTTCACACACTGACCATCACCGTGCTCACACACTGACCATCACTGCCATCACAAACTGACCATCACCGCGATCATACACTGACCATCACCGTGATCACACATTGACCATCACCGTGATCACAAACTGACCATCACCGCGATCATACACTGACCATCACCGTGATTTTAAACTGACCATAACCGTGATCACACACTGACCATCACCACGATTACACACTGACCATCACCACGTTGACACACTGACCATCCCCATGATCACACACTGATCATCACCGTGATCACACACTGACCATCACCACGATGACACACTGACCATCCCCATGATCACACACTGACCATCACCGCGATCACACACTGACCAGCACCATGATCACAAACTGACCATCACCGTAATCACACACTGACCATCACCACGATGACACACTGACCATCACCATGATGACACACTGACCATCACCACGATGACACACTGACCATCACCGTTATCACACACTGACCATCACCATGATCACACACTGACCATCACCACGATGACACACTGACCATGATCTCAAACTGACCATCACCGCGATAACACACTGACCATCACCACGGTCACACACTGACCATCACTGTGATCACACAATGACCATCACCGTGATCACACACTGACCATCACCGCGATCACACACTGACCAACACTCCGATCACACACTGACCATCACCGTGATCACACACTGACCATCACCGCGACCACAAACTGACCATCACCGAGGTCACACACTGACCATCACCGTGATCACACACTGACCATCACCACGACCACAAACTGACCATCACCGTGATCACACACTGACCATCACCACGTTCACACACAGACCATCACCGTGATCACACACTGACCATCACCGCGATGACACACTGACCATCACCACGATGACACACTGACCATCCCTATGATCACACACTGACCATCACCGTGATCACACATTGACCATTACTGTGATCACAAACTGACCATCACCGCGATCATACACTGACCATCACCGCGATCACACACCGACCATCACCGTGATCACAAACTGACCATCACCGTGATCACACACTGACCATCACCACGATGACACACTGACCATCACCGCCATCACACACTGACCATCACCATGATCACACACTGACCATCACCACGATGACACACTGACCATGATCTCAAACTGACCATCACCGCGATAACACACTGACCATCACCACGGTCACACACTGACCATCACTGTGATCACACAATGACCATCACCGTGATCACACACTGACCATCACCGCGATCACACACTGACCAACACTCCGATCACACACTGACCATCACCGTGATCACACACTGACCATCACCGCGACCACAAACTGACCATCACCGAGGTCACACACTGACCATCACCGTGATCACACACTGACCATCACCACGACCACAAACTGACCATCACCGTGATCACACACTGACCATCACCACGTTCACACACAGACCATCACCGTGATCACACACTGACCATCACCGCGATGACACACTGACCATCACCACGATGACACACTGACCATCCCTATGATCACACACTGACCATCACCGTGATCACACATTGACCATTACTGTGATCACAAACTGACCATCACCGCGATCATACACTGACCATCACCGCGATCACACACCGACCATCACCGTGATCACAAACTGACCATCACCGTGATCACACACTGACCATCACCACGATTACACACTGACCATCACCGTGATCACAAACTGACCATCACCGTGATCACACACTGACCATCACTCCGATTACACACTGACCATCACCATGATCACACACTGACCATCACCGTGTTCACACACTGACCATCACCGTGCACACACACTGACCATCACCGCCATCACAAACTGACCATCACCATGATCACACACTGACCATCACCGTGATCACACATTGACCATCACCATGATCACAAACTGACCATCACCGCGATCATACACTGACCATCACCGTGATCACAAACTGACCATAACCGTGATCACACACTGACCATCACCACGATTACACACTGACCATCACCACGTTGACACACTGACCATCCCCATGATCAAACACTGATCATCACCGTGATCACACACTGACCATCACCACGATGACACACTGACCATCCCCATGATCACACACTGACCATCACCGCGATCACACACTGACCAGCACCATGATCACAAACTGACCATCACCGTGATCACACACTGACCATCACCACGATGACACACTGACCATCCCCACGATCACACACTGACCAGCACCATGATCACAAACTGACCATCACCGTGATCACACACTGACCATCACCACGATGACACACTGACCCTCACCATGATGACACACTGACCATCACCACGATGACACACTGACCATCACCGTTATCACACACTGACCATCACCACGATCACACACTGACCATCACCACGATGACACACTGACCATGATCTCAAACTGACCATCACCGTGATCACACACTGACCATCACCATGATCACACGCTGACCATCACCGCGGTCTCAAACTGACCATCACCGTGATCACACGCCGACCATAACCGCGATCACACACTGACCATCACCGTGATCACACACTGACCATCACCGCCATCACAAACTGACCATCACCATGATCACACACTGAGCATCACTGCAATCACACGTTGACCATCACCATTATCACACATTGACCATCACCACGATCACACATGGACCATCACCATGATCTCAAACTGACCATCACCGTGATCAAACACTGACCATCACTGCTATCACTCGGTGACCATCACCGTGATCTCACACTGACCATCACCGCGATCACACACTGAACATCACTGCGATAACACACTGACCATCACCGCGGTCACACACTGACCATCACTGTGATCACACAATGACCATCACCGTGATCACACACTGACCATCACCGCGATCACACACTGACCAACACTGCGATCACACACTGACCATCACCGTGATCACACACTGACCATCACCGCGACCACAAACTGATCATCACCGAGGTCACACACTGACCATCACCGTGATCACACACTGACCATCACCACGACCACAAACTGACCATCACCGTGATCACACACTGACCATCACCACGTTCACACACAGACCATCACCGTGATCACACACTGACCATCACTGCGATGACACACTGACCATCACCACGATGACACACTGACCATCCCCATGATCACACACTGACCATCACCGTGATCACACATTGACCATTACTGTGATCACAAACTGACCATCACCGCGATCATACACTGACCATCACCGCGATCACACACCGACCATCACCGTGATCACAAACTGACCATCACCGTGATCACACATTGACCATCACCACGATTACACACTGACCATCACCGTGATCACAAACTGACCATCACCGTGATCACACACTGACCATCACTCCGATTACACACTGACCATCACCATGATCACACACTGACCATCACCACGATCACACACTGACCATCACCGCGAACACACTCTGACCATCACCACGATGACACACTGACCATCCCCATGATCACACACTGACCATCACCGTGATCACACACTGACCATCACCATGATCACACGCTGACCATCACCGCGGTCACACACTGACCATCACCGTGATCACACATCGACCATAACCGTGATCACACACTGACCATCACCGTGATCACACACTGACCATCACCATGATCACACGCTGACCATCACCGCGGTCACACACTGACCATCACCGTGATCACACACCGACCATAACCGCGATCACACACTGACCATCACCGTGAGCACACACTGACCATCACCGCGATCACACACTGACCATCACCGCCATCAAACAGTGACCATCACCGCGATCACACACTGACCATCACCGCCATCAAACACTGACCATCACCACGATAACATACTGACCATCACCGTGAACACACTCTGACCATCACCGCGATCACACAGTGACCATCACCGTGATCACACACAGACCATCACCATGATCACACACTGACCATCACCACAATCACACACTGGCCATCACCGCGATCACACACTGACCATCACCGTGATCACAAACTGACCATCACCGTGATCACACACTGACCATCTCCGTGATCACACACTGACCATCACCACGATTACACACTGACCATCACCACGATGACACACTGACCATCCCCATGATCACACACTGATCATCACTGTGATCACAGACTGACCATCACCATGATGACACACTGACCATCCCCATGATCACACACTGACCATCACCGTGATCACAAACTGACCATCACCGCGATCACACACTGGCCATCACCGCGATCACACACTGACCATCACCATGATCACAAACTGACCATCACCGTGATCACACACTGACCATCACCACGATTACACACTGACCATCACCACGATGACACACTGACCATCCCCATGATCACACACTGCCCATCACCATGATGACACACTGACCATCCCCAAAATCACACACTGACCATCACTGCGATCATACACTGACCATCACCGCGATCACACACTGACCATCACCGTGATCACAAACTGACCATCACCATGATCACACACTGATCATCACCATGATCACACACTGACCATCACCATGATGACACACTGACCATCCCCATGATCACACACTGACCATCACCGTGATCACACACTGACCATCACCATGATCACACGCTGACCATCACCGCGGTCACACACTGACCATCACCGTGATCACACACTGACCATAAACGTGATCACACTCTGACCACAACCATGATCACACACTGACCATCACCATGATCACGCACCGACCATAACCGCGGTCACACACTGACCATCACTGTGATCACACACGGACCATCACCATGATCACACACTGAGCATCACTGCGATCACACGTTGACCATCACCGCGGTCACACACTGACCACCACCGTGATCACACACCGACCATAAACGTGATCACACACTGACCATCACCGTGATCACACACTGACCATCACCATGATCACATGCTGACCATCACCGCGGTCACACACTGACCATCACCGTCATCACACACCGACCATAACCGCGATCACACACTGACCATCACCGTGATCATAAACTGACCATCACTGTGATCACACACGGACCATCACCATGATCACACACTGACCATCACCGTGATCACACGCTGACCATCACCACGGTCACACACTGACCATCACCGTGATCACACACTGGCCATCACCGCGATCACACACTGACCATCACCGTGATCACAAACTGACCATCACCGTGATCACACACTGACCATCACCACGATCACACGTTGACCATCACCGTGATCACACGCTGACCATCACCACGGTCACACACTGACCATCACCGTGATCACACACTGGCCATCACCGCGATCACACACTGACCATCACCGTGATCACAAACTGACCATCACCGTGATCACACACTGACCATCACCACGATTACACACTGACCATCACCGCGGTCACACACTGACCATTACCGCGATCACACACTGACCATCACCGCCATCACAAACTGACCATCACCGTGATCACACACTGATCATCACCACGATTACACACTGACCATCACCACGATGACACACTGACCATCCCCATGAACACACACTGATCATCACCATGATCACACACTGACCATCACCATGTTGACACACTGACCATCCCCAAAATCACACACTGACCATCACTGCGATCATACACTGACCATCACCGCGATCACACACTGACCATCACCGCGATCACAAACTGACCATCACCGTGATCACACACTGATCATCACCATGATGACACACTGACCATCACCGAGATCACGAACTGACTATCACCGTGATCACACACCGACCATCACTGCGATCACACACTGACCATCACCGCGATCACAAACTGACCATCACCGTGATCACACACTGATCATCACCATGATGACACACTGACCATCACCGAGATCACGAACTGACCATCACCGTGATCAGACACTGATCATCCCGGTGATGACACACTGACCATCCCCATGATCACACACTGACCATCACCATGATCACACGCTGACCATCACCGCGGTCACACACTGACCATCACCGTGATCACACACCGACCATAAACGTGATCACACACTGACCATCACCGTGATCACACACTGACCATCACCATGATCACATGCTGACCATCACCGCGGTCACACACTGACCATCACCGTGATCATAAACTGACCACCACCGTGATCACACACTGACCATCACCACGATTACACACTGACCATCACCACGATGACACACTGACCATCCCCATGATCACACACTGACCATCACAGTGATCGCACACTGACCATCACCATGATGACACACTGACCATCCCCAAAATCACACAGTGACCATCACTGCGATCATACACTGACCATCACCGCGATCACACACTGACCGTCACAGTGAGCTGATACTGACCATCACAGTGAGCTGATACTGACCGTCACAGTGAGCTGATACTGACCATCACAGTGAGCTGATACTGACCGTCACAGTGAGCTGATACTGACCATCACAGTGAGCTGATATTGACCGTCATTGTGAGCTGATAATGACCATCACAGTGAGGTGATATTGACCGTGACAGTGAGATGATACTGACCATCACAGTGAGCTGATACTGACCATCACAGTGAGCTGATACAGACCCTCACATTGAGCTGTCACTGACCGTCACCGTGAGCTGATACTGACCGTCACAGTGAGCTTATACTGACCATCACAGTGAGCTGATATTGACCATCACAGTGGGCTGACACTGACCGTCACAGTGAGCTGATACTGACCATCACAGTGAGCTGATATTGACCGTCATAGTGAGCTGATACTGACCGTCACAATGAGCTGACACTGTCCGTCACAGTGAGCTGATACTGACCATCACAGTGAGCTGTCACTGACCATCACAGTGAGCTGTCACTGACTATCACAGTGAGCTGACACTGACCATCACAGTGGGCTGACACTGACCATCACAGTGCGCTGACACTGACCATCACAGTGAGCTGATACTGACCATCACAGTGAGCTGTCACTGACCGTCACAGTGATCTGATACTGACCGTCACAATGAGCTGTCACTGACCGTCACAGTGATCTGATACTGACCGTCACAGTGAGCTGTCACTGACCATCACAGTGAGCTGACACTGACCATCACAGTTGGCTGACACTGACCGTCACAGTGAGCTGACACTGACCGTCACAGTGAGCTGACACTGACCATCACAGTGAGCTGTCACTGACCGTCACAGTGAGCTGTCACTGACCATCACAGTTGACTGACACTGACCATCACAGTGAGCTGACACTGACCATCACAGTTGGCTGATACTGACCGTCACAGTGAGCTGACACTGACCGTCACAGTGAGCTGACACTGACCATCACAGTGAGCTGATACTGACCGTCACAGTGAGCTGTCACTGACCATCACAGTGAGCTGTCACTGACCGTCACAGTGAGCTGACACTGACCGTCACAGTGAGGTGACACTGACCATCACAGTGAGCTGATACTGACCATCACAGTAAGCTGTCACTGACCATCACAGTGAGCTGTCACTGACCATCACAGTGAGCTGTCACTGAACATCACAGTGAGCTGTAACTGACCATCACAGTGAGCTGTCACTGACCGTCACAGTGAGCTGATACTGACCCTCACAGTGAGCTGATACTGACCATCACAGTGAGCTGATATTGACCATCACAGTGAGCTGTCACTGACCATCACAGTGAGCTGTTACTGACCATCACAGTGAGCTGTCACTGACCATCACAGTGAGCTGATACAGACCGTCACGGTGAGCTGTCACTGACCGTCACAGTTAGCTGATACAGACCGTCACAGTGAACTGATCCTGACCATCAGAGTGAGCTGATATTGACCATCACAGTGAGCTGTCACTGACCATCACAGTGAGCTGTCACTGACCATCACAGTGTGCTGTTACTGACCGTCACACTGAGCTGTCACTGACCGTCACAGTGAACTGATACTGACTGTCACAGTGAGCTGTCACTGACCATTACAGTGAGCTGATACTGACCGTCACAGTGAGCTGATACTGACCATCACAGTGAGCTGATACTGACCGTCACAGTGAGCTGTCACTGACCGTCACAGTGAGCTGACACTGACCAACACAGTGAGCTGATACTGACCATCACAGTGAGCTGATACTGACCATCACATTGAGCTGTCACTGACCGTCACCGTGAACTGATACTGACCGTCACAGTGAGCTTATACTGACCATCACAGTGAGCTAATATTGACCATCACAGTGGGCTGACACTGACCGTCACAGTGAGCTGATACTGACCATCACAGTGAGCTGATATTGACCGTCGAAGTGGGCTGACACTGACCATCACAGTGAGCTGATACTGACCATCACAGTGAGCTGATATTGACCGTCACAGTGGGCTGACACTGACCGTCACAGTGAGCTGATACTGACCATCACAGTGAGCTGTCACTGACCATCACAGTGAGCTGACACTGACCATCACAGTGAGCTGACACTGACCATCACAGTGGGCTGACACTGACCATCACAGTAAGCAGATACTGACCATCACAGTGAGCTGACACTGACCGTCACAGTGAGCTGACACTGACCGTCACAGTGATCTGATACTGACCGTCACAGTGAGCTGTCACTGACCGTCACAGTGAGCTGAAACTGACCATCACAGTGAGCTGTCACTGACCGTCACAGTGAGCTGTCACTGAGCATCACAATGATCTGTCACTGACCATCACAGTGAGCTGTCACTGACCGTCACAGTGATCTGACACTGACCATCACAGTGAGGTGACACTGACCATCACAGTGAGCTGATACTGACCATCACAGTAAGCTGTCACTGACCATCACAGTGAGCTGTCACTGACCATCACAGTGAGCTGACACTGACCGTCATAGTGAGCTGACACTGACCATCAAAGTGAGCTGTCACTGACCATCACAGTGAGCTGATACTGACCATCACAGTGAGCTGTCACTGACCATCACAGTGAGCTGTCACTGACCGTCACAGTGAACTGAAACTGACCGTCATAGTGAGCTGTCACTGACCGTCACAGTGAGCTGTTACTGACCATCACAGAGGGCTGTCACTGACAATTACAGTGAGCTGATACTGACCGTCACAGTGAGTTGTCACTGACCATCACAGTGAGCTGTTACTGACCGTCACAGTGAGCTGTCACTGACCATCACAGTGAGCTTATACTGACCATCACAGTGAGCTGTCACTGACCATCACAGTGAGCTGATACTGACCGTCACAGTGAGCTGATACTGACCGTCACAGTGAGCTGTCACTGACCGTCACAGTGAGCTGATACTGACCCTCACAGTGAGCTGATACTGACCATAACAGTGAGCTGATATTGACCATCACAGTGAGCTGTCACTGACCATCACAGTGAGCTGTTACTGACCATCACAGTGAGCTGTCACTGACCATCACAGTGAGCTGATACAGACCGTCACGGTGAGCTGTCACTGACCGTCACAGTTAGCTGACACTGACCGTCACAGTGAGCTGTCACTGACCATCACAGTGAGCTGTCACTGACCATCACAGTGAGCTGTCACTGAACATCACAGTGAGCTGTAACTGACCATCACAGTGAGCTGTCACTGACCGTCACAGTGAGCTGATACTGACCCTCACAGTGAGCTGATACTGACCATCACAGTGAGCTGATATTGACCATCACAGTGAGCTGTCACTGACCATCACAGTGAGCTGTTACTGACCATCACAGTGAGCTGTCACTGACCATCACAGTGAGCTGATACAGACCGTCACGGTGAGCTGTCACTGACCGTCACAGTTAGCTGATACAGACCGTCACAGTGAACTGATCCTGACCATCAGAGTGAGCTGATATTGACCATCACAGTGAGCTGTCACTGACCATCACAGTGAGCTGTCACTGACCATCACAGTGTGCTGTTACTGACCGTCACACTGAGCTGTCACTGACCGTCACAGTGAACTGATACTGACTGTCACAGTGAGCTGTCACTGACCATTACAGTGAGCTGATACTGACCGTCACAGTGAGCTGACACCGACCATCACAGTGAGCTGATACTGACCGTCACAGTGAGCTGTCACTGACCGTCACAGTGAGCTGACACTGACCAACACAGTGAGCTGATACTGACCATCACAGTGAGCTGATACTGACCATCACATTGAGCTGTCACTGACCGTCACCGTGAGCTGATACTGACCGTCACAGTGAGCTTATACTGACCATCACAGTGAGCTGATATTGACCATCACAGTGGGCTGACACTGACCGTCACAGTGAGCTGATACTGACCATCACAGTGAGCTGATATTGACCGTCGAAGTGGGCTGACACTGACCGTCACAGTGAGCTGATACTGACCATCACAGTGAGCTGATATTGATCGTCACAGTGGGCTGACACTGACCGTCACAGTGAGCTGATACTGACCATCACAGTGAGCTGTCACTGACCATCACAGTGAGCTGACACTGACCATCACAGTGAGCTGACACTGACCATCACAGTAAGCAGATACTGACCATCACAGTGAGCTGACACTGACCGTCACAGTGAGCTGACACTGACCGTCACAGTGATCTGATACTGACCGTCACAGTGAGCTGTCACTGACCGTCACAGTGAGCTGTCACTGACCGTCACAGTGAGCTGATACTGACCGTCACAGTGAGCTGACACTGACCGTCACAGTGAGCTGACACTGACCGTCACAGTGTGCTGATACTGACCGTCACAGTGAGCTGTCACTGACCATCACAGTGAGCTGGTACTGACCGTCACAGTGATATGATACCGACCATCACAGTGAGCTGACACTGACCATCACAGTGAGCTGATACTGACCGTCACAGTGAGCTGTCAGTGACCATCACAGTGAGCTGTCACTGACCGTCACAGTGATCTGACACTGACCATCACAGTGAGGTGACACCGACCATCACAGTGAGCTGATACTGACCATCACAGTAAGCTGTCACTGACCATCACAGTGAGCTGTCACTGACCATCACAGTGAGCTGACACTGACCGTCATAGTGAGCTGACACTGACCATCAAAGTGAGCTGTCACTGACCATCACAGTGAGCTGATACTGACCATAACAGTGAGCTGTCACTGACCATCACAGTGAGCTGTCACTGACCGTCACAGTGAACTGAAACTGACCGTCATAGTGAGCTGTCACTGACCGTCACAGTGAGCTGTTACTGACCATCACAGAGGGCTGTCACTGACCATTACAGTGAGCTGATACTGACCGTCACAGTGAGTTGTCACTGACCATCACAGTGAGCTGTTACTGACCGTCACAGTGAGCTGTCACTGACCATCACAGTGAGCTTATACTGACCATCACAGTGAGCTGTCACTGACCATCACAGTGAGCTGATACTGACCGTCACAGTGAGCTGATACTGACCGTCACAGTGAGCTGTCACTGACCGTCACAGTGAGCTGATACTGACCCTCACAGTGAGCTGATACTGACCATCACAGTGAGCTGATATTGACCATCACAGTGAGCTGTCACTGACCATCACAGTGAGCTGTTACTGACCATCACAGTGAGCTGTCACTGACCATCACAGTGAGCTGATACAGACCGTCACGGTGAGCTGTCACTGACCGTCACAGTTAGCTGACACTGACCGTCACAGTGAGCTGTCACTGACCTTCACAGTGAGCTGTCACTGACCATCACAGTGAGCTGTCACTGAACATCACAGTGAGGTGTCACTGACCGTCACAGTGAGCTGATACTGACCCTCACAGTGAGCTGATACTGACCATCACAGTGAGTTGATATTGACCATCACAGTGAGCTGTCACTGACCATCACAGTGAGCTGTTACTGACCATCACAGTGAGCTGTCACTGACCATCACAGTGAGCTGATACAGACCGTCACGGTGAGCTGTCACTGACCGTCACAGTTAGCTGATACAGACCGTCAGAGTGAACTGATCCTGACCATCAGAGTGAGCTGATATTGACCATCACAGTGAGCTGTCACTGACCATCACAGTGAGCTGTCACTGACCATCACAGTGTGCTGTTACTGACCGTCACACTGAGCTGTCACTGACCGTCACAGTGAACTGATACTGACTGTCACAGTGAGCTGTCACTGACCATTACAGTGAGCTGATACTGACCGTCACAGTGAGCTGACACCGACCATCACAGTGAGCTGATACTGACCGTCACAGTGAGCTGTCACTGACCGTCACAGTGAGCTGACACTGACCAACACAGTGAGCTGATACTGACCATCACAGTGAGCTGATACTGACCATCACATTGAGCTGTCACTGACCGTCACCGTGAGCTGATACTGACCGTCACAGTGAGCTTATACTGACCATCACAGTGAGCTGATATTGACCATCACAGTGGGCTGACACTGACCGTCACAGTGAGCTGATACTGACCATCACAGTGAGCTGATATTGACCGTCGAAGTGGGCTGACACTGACCGTCACAGTGAGCTGATACTGACCATCACAGTGAGCTGATATTGATCGTCACAGTGGGCTGACACTGACCGTCACAGTGAGCTGATACTGACCATCACAGTGAGCTATCACTGACCATCACAGTGAGCTGACACTGACCATCACAGTGAGCTGACACTGACCATCACAGTGGGCTGACACTGACCATCACAGTAAACAGACACTGACCATCACAGTGAGCTGACACTGACCGTCACAGTGAGCTGACACTGACCGTCACAGTGATCTGATACTGACCGTCACAGTGAGCTGTCACTGACCGTCACAGTGAGCTGTCACTGACCGTCACAGTGAGCTGATACTGACCGTCACAGTGAGCTGACACTGACCGTCACAGTGAGCTGACACTGACCGTCACAGTGTGCTGATACTGACCGTCACAGTGAGCTGTCACTGACCATCACAGTGAGCTGGTACTGACCGTCACAGTGATATGATACCGACCATCACAGTGAGCTGACACTGACCATCACAGTGAGCTGATACTGACCGTCACAGTGAGCTGATACTGACCACCACAGTGAGCTGACACTGACCATCACAGTGAGCTGATACTGACCATCACAGTGAGCTGTCACTGACCGTCTCAGTGAGGTGACACTGACCATCACAATGAGCAGATACTGTCCATCACAGTGATCTGTAATTGACCGTCACAGTGAGCTGATACAGACCCTCACATTGAGCTGTCACTGACCGTCACAGTGAGCTGATACTGACCGTCACAGTGAACAGATACTGACCATCACAGTGAGCTGTCACTGACCATCAGAGTGAGCAGATACTGACCGTCACAGTGAGCTGTCACTGACCGTCACAGTGAGTTGATACTGACCATCACAGTGAGCTGATACTGACCGTCACAGTGAGCTGTCACTGACCGTCACAGTGAGCTGACACTGACCGTCACAGTGAGCTGACACTGACCGTCATAGTGAGCTGTTACTGACTGTCACAGTGAGCTGTCACTGACCGTCACAGTGAGCTGACACTGACCCTCACAGTGAGCTGACACTGACCATCACAGTAAGCTGATACTGACCGTCACAGTGAGCTGACGCTGACTATCACAGTGAGCTGATACTGACCGTCACAGTGAGCTGATACTGACCATCACAGTGAGCTGATATTGACCATCACAGTGAGCTGACACTGACCGTCACAGTGAGCTGATACTGACCATCACAGTGAGCTGATACTGACCGTCACAGTGAGCTGATACTGACCGTCACAGTGAGCTGACACTGACCGTCACAGTGAGCTGATACTGACCGTCACAGTGAGCTGATACTGACCGTCACAGTGAGCTGTCACTGACCATCACAGTGAGCTGGTACTGACCGTCACAGTGATATGATACCGACCATCACAGTGAGCTGACACTGACCATCACAGTGAGCTGATACTGACCGTCACAGTGAGCTGATACTGACCACCACAGTGAGCTGACACTGACCATCACAGTGAGCTGATACTGACCATCACAGTGAGCTGTCACTGACCGTCTCAGTGAGGTGACACTGACCATCACAATGAGCAGATACTGACCATCACAATGATCTGTAATTGACCGTCACAGTGAGCTGATACAGACCCTCACATTGAGCTGTCACTGACCGTCACAGTGAGCTGATACTGACCGTCACAGTGAACAGATACTGACCATCACAGTGAGCTGTCACTGACCATCAGAGTGAGCAGATACTGACCGTCAAGTGAGCTGTCACTGACCGTCACAGTGAGTTGATACTGACCATCACAGTGAGCTGATACTGACCGTCACAGTGAGCTGTCACTGACCGTCACAGTGAGCAGACACTGACCGTCACAGTGAGCTGACACTGACCGTCATAGTGAGCTGTTACTGACTGTCACAGTGAGCTGTCACTGACCGTCACAGTGAGCTGACACTGACCGTCACAGTGAGCTGACACTGACCATCACAGTAAGCTGATACTGACCGTCACAGTGAGCTGACGCTGACCATCACAGTGAGCTGATACTGACCGTCACAGTGAGCTGACACTCACCATCACAGTGAGCTGATACTGACCGTCACAGTGAGCTGACACTGACCATCACAGTGAGCTGATACTGACCGTCACAGTGAGCTGATACTGACTGTCACAGTGAGCTGACCCTGACCGTCACAGTGAGCTGATACTGACCGACACAGTGAGCTGACACTGACCATCACAGTGAGCTGATACTGACCGTCACATTGAGCTGACACTGACCATCACAGTGAGCTGACACTGACCCTCACAGTGAGCTGATACTGACCTGCACAGTGAGCTGACACTGACCGTCTGAGCTGACACAGACCGTCACAGTGAGCTGATACTGACCAACACAGTGAGCTGATACTGACCATCACAGTGAGCTGATACTGACTGTCACAGTGAGCTGACACTAACCGTCATAGGGAGCTGATACTGACCATCACAGTGAGCTGTCACTGACCGTCTCAGTGAGGTGACACTGACCATCACAGTGAGCAGATAATGACCATCACAGTGATCTGTAATTGACCGTCACAGTGAGCTGATACAGACCCTCACATTGAGCTGTCACTGACCGTCACAGTGAGCTGATACTGACCGTCACAGTGAACAGATACTGACCATCACAGTGAGCTGTCACTGACCATCAGAGTGAGCAGATACTGACCGTCACAGTGAGCTGTCACTGACCGTCACTGTGAGTTGATACTGACCATCACAGTGAGCTGATACTGACCGTCACAGTGAGCTGTCACTGACCGTCACAGTGAGCTGACACTGACCGTCACAGTGAGCTGACACTGACCGTCATAGTGAGCTGTTACTGACTGTCACAGTGAGCTGTCACTGACCGTCACAGTGAGCTGACACTGACCGTCACAGTGAGCTGACACTGACCATCACAGTAAGCTGATACTGACCGTCACAGTGAGGTGACGCTGACCATCACAGTGAGCTGATACTGACCGTCACAGTGAGCTGACACTGACCATCACAGTAAGCTGATACCGACCGTCACAGTGAGCTGTCACTGACCGTCTTAGTGAGCTGACTCTGACCCTCACAGTGAGGTGTCACTGACCATCACAGTGAGCAGATAGTGACCATCACAGTGAGCTGTCACTGACCGTCACAGTGAGCTGATACCGACCGTCACAGTGAGCTGTCACTGACCATCACAGTGAGCAGATAGTGACCATCACAGTGAGCTGTCACTGACCGTCACAGTGAGCTGATACTGACCATCACAGTGAGCTGTCACTGACCATCACAGTGAGCTGATACCGACCGTCACAGTGAGCTGTCACTGACCGTCTTAGTGTGCTGACTCTGACCGTCACAGTGAGCTGACACTGACCCTCACAGTGAGCTGTCACTGACCATCACAGTGAGTTGATACTGACCGTCACAGTGAGCTGTCACTGACCATCACAGTGAGCTGTCACTGACCGTCACAGTGAGGTGACACTGACCCTCACATTGAGCTGACACAGACCATCACAGTGAGCTGTCACTGACCATCACAGTGAGCTGATATTGACCATCACAGTGAGCTGATACTGACAATCACAGAGAGCTAATACTGACCCTCACAGTGAGCTGATTCTGACCGTCACAGTGAGCTGACACTGATAATCACAGTGAGCAGATACTGACCATCACAGTGAGCTGATACTGAATGTCACTGTGAGCTGACACTGACCGTCACAGTGAGCTGACTCTGACCATCACAGTGAGCTGATACTGACCGTCACAGTGAGCTGACACTGACCGTCACAGTGAGCTGTTACTGACCGTCACAGTGAGCTGACACTGACCATCACAGTGAGCTGATACTGACCGTCACAGTGAGCTTACACTGACCATCACAGAGAGCTGATACTGACCCTCACAGTGAGCTGATACTGACCGTCACAGTGAGCTGATACTGACCATCACAGTAAGCTGTCACTGACCGTCACAGTGAGCTGATACTGACCATCACAGTGAGATGTCCCTGTCCGTCACAGTGAGCTGATACTGACCGTCACAGTGAGCTGATACTGAACATCAAAGTGAGCTGATACTGACCCTCACAGTGAGCTGACACTGACCGTCACAGTGAGCTTACACTGACTGTCACAGTGAGCTGTCACTGACCGTCACAGTGAGCTGATACTGACCGTCACAGTGAGCTGATACTGACCGTCACAGTGAGCTGACACTGACCGTCACAGTGAGCTGACACTGACCGTCACAGTGATATGATACCGACCATCACAGTGAGCTGACACTGACCATCACAGTGAGCTGATACTGACCGTCACAGTGAGCTGATACTGACCACCACAGCGAGCTGACACTGACCATCACAGTGAGCTGATACTGACCATCACAGTGAGCTGTCACTGACCGTCTCAGTGAGGTGACACTGACCATCACAATGAGCAGATACTGACCATCACAGTGATCTGTAATTGACCGTCACAGTGAGCTGATACAGACCCTCACATTGAGCTGTCACTGACCGTCACAGTGAGCTGATACTGACCGTCACAGTGAACAGATACTGACCATCACAGTGAGCTGTCACTGACCATCAGAGTGAGCAGATACTGACCGTCACAGTGAGCTGTCACTGACCGTCACAGTGAGTTGATACTGACCATCACAGTGAGCTGATACTGACCGTCACAGTGAGCTGACGCTGACCATCACAGTGAGCTGACACTGACCGTCACAGTGAGCTGATACTGACCATCACAGTGAGATGTCCCTGTCCGTCACAGTGAGCTGATACTGACCGTCACAGTGAGCTGATACTGAACATCAAAGTGAGCTGATACTGACCCTCACAGTGAGCTGACACTGACCGTCACAGTGAGCTTACACTGACTGTCACAGTGAGCTGTCACTGACCGTCACAGTGAGCTGATACTGACCGTCACAGTGAGCTGATACTGACCGTCACAGTGAGCTGACACTGACCGTCACAGTGAGCTGACACTGACCGTCACAGTGAGCTGTCACTGACCATCACAGTGAGCTGGTACTGACCGTCACAGTGATATGATACCGACCATCACAGTGAGCTGACACTGACCATCACAGTGAGCTGATACTGACCGTCACAGTGAGCTGATACTGACCACCACAGCGAGCTGACACTGACCATCACAGTGAGCTGATACTGACCATCACAGTGAGCTGTCACTGACCGTCTCAGTGAGGTGACACTGACCATCACAATGAGCAGATACTGACCATCACAGTGATCTGTAATTGACCGTCACAGTGAGCTGATACAGACCCTCACATTGAGCTGTCACTGACCGTCACAGTGAGCTGATACTGACCGTCACAGTGATCTGTAATTGACCGTCACAGTGAGCTGATACAGACCCTCACATTGAGCTGTCACTGACCGTCACAGTGAGCTGATACTGACCGTCACAGTGAACAGATACTGACCATCACAGTGAGCTGTCACTGACCATCAGAGTGAGCAGATACTGACCGTCACAGTGAGCTGTCACTGACCGTCACAGTGAGTTGATACTGACCATCACAGTGAGCTGATACTGACCGTCACAGTGAGCTGACGCTGACCATCACAGTGAGCTGATACTGACCGTCACAGTGAGCTGACACTCACCATCACAGTGAGCTGATACTGACCGTCACAGTGAGCTGACACTGACCATCACAGTGAGCTGATACTGACCGTCACAGTGAGCTGATACTGACTGTCACAGTGAGCTGACCCTGACCGTCACAGTGAGCTGATACTGACCGACACAGTGAGCTGACACTGACCATCACAGTGAGCTGATACTGACCGTCACATTGAGCTGACACTGACCATCACAGTGAGCTGACACTGACCCTCACAGTGAGCTGATACTGACCTGCACAGTGAACTGACACTGACCGTCTGAGCTGACACAGACCGTCACAGTGAGCTGATACTGACCATCACAGTGAGCTGATACTGACTGTCACAGTGAGCTGACACTGACCGTCATAGGGAGCTGATACTGACCGACACAGTGAGCTGATACTGACCATCACAGTGAGCTGATACTGACCGTCACAGTGAGCTGATACTGACCGTAACGGTGAGCTGTTAATGACAGTTATAGTGAGCTGTCACTGACCAACACAGTGAGCTGTCACTGACCATATCAGTGAGCTGATACTGACCGTCTCAGTGAGCTGACACTGATAATCACAGTGAGCTGATACTGACCGTCACAGTGAGCTGATACTGACTGTCACAGTGAGCTGATACTGACCGTCACGGTGAGCTGTCACTGACCGTCATCATGAGCTGTCGCTGCCCAACACAGTGAGCTGTCACTGACCATCACAGTGAGCTGATACTGACCGTCACAGTGAGCTGGTACTGACCGTCACAGTGATATGATACAGACCATCACAGTGAGCTGTCACTGACCATCACAGTGAGCTGATACTGACCGTCACAGTGAGCTGATACTGACCATCACAGTGAGCTGACACTGACCATCACAGTGAGCTGATACTGACCGACACAGTGAGCTGATACTGACCGTCACAGTGAGCTGATACTGACCGTAACGTTGAGCTGTTACTGACAGATATAGTGAGCTGTCACTGACCAACACAGTGAGCTGATACTGACTGTCTCAGTGAGCTGACACTGATAATCACAGTGAGCTGATACTGACCGTCACAGTGAGCTGTCACTGACCGTCATCATGAGCTGTCGCTGCCCAACACAGTGAGCTGTCACTGACCATCACAGTGAGCTGATACTGACCGTCACAGTGAGCTGGTACTGACCGTCACAGTGATATGATACAGACCATCACAGTGAGCTGTCACTGACCATCACAGTGAGCTGATACTGACCGTCACAGTGAGCTGATACTGACCATCACAGTGAGCTGACACTGACCATCACAGTGAGCTGATACTGACCGACACAGTGAGCTGATACTGACCGTCACAGTGAGCTGATACTGACCGTAACGTTGAGCTGTTACTGACAGATATAGTGAGCTGTCACTGACCAACACAGTGAGCTGATACTGACTGTCTCAGTGAGCTGACACTGATAATCACAGTGAGCTGATACTGACCGTCACAGTGAGCTGTCACTGACCGTCACAGTGAGCTGATACTGACCATCACAGTGAGCTGTCCCTGTCCTTCACAGTGAGCTGATACTGAACATCAAAGTGAGCTGATACTGACCCTCACAGTGAGCTGACACTGACCGTCACAGTGAGCTTACACTGACTGTCACAGTGCGCTGTTACTGACCGTCACAGTGAGCTGACACTGACCGTCACAGTGAGCTTACACTGACTGTCACAGTGAGCTGTTACTGACCATCACAGTAAGCTGTCACTGACCGTCACAGTGAGCTGATACTGACCGTCACAGTGAGCTGATACTGAACATCAAAGTGAGCTGATACTGACCCTCACAGTGAGCTGACACTGACCGTCACAGTGAGCTTACACTGACTGTCACAGTGAGCTGTTACTGACCGTCACAGTGAGCTGACACTGACCGTCACAGTGAGCTGACACTGACCATCACAGTGAGCTGATACTGACCGTCACAGTGAGCTTACACTGACCATCACAGTGAGCTGGTACTGACCGTCACAGTGATATGATACTGACCATCACAGTGAGCTGTCACTGACCATCACAGTGAGCTGATATTGACCGTCACAGTGAGCTGATACTGACCATCACAGTGAGCTGACACTGACCATCACAGTGAGCTGATACTGACTGTCACAGTGAGCTGTCACTGACCGTCACAGTGAGCTGACACTGACCGTCACAGTGAGCTGACACTGACCATCACAGTGAGCTGACACTGACCATCACAGTGAGCTGATACTGACTGTCACAGTGAGCTGTCACTGACCGTCACAGTGAGCTGACACTGACCGTCACAGTGAGCTGACACTGACCATCACAGTAAGCTGATACTGACCGTCACAGTGAGCTGACACTCACCAAAACAGTGAGCTGATACTGACCGTCACAGTGAGCTGACACTGACCATCACAGTGAGCTGATACTGACCGTCACAGTGAGCTGACACTGACCATCACAGTGAGCTGATACTGACTGTCACAGTGAGATGACACTGACCATCACAGTGAGCTGATACTGACTGTCACAGTGAGATGATACTGACCATCACAGTGAGCAGATACTGACCGTCACAGTGAGCTGTCACTCACCGTCACAGTGAGCTGATACTGACTGTCACAGTGAGCTGATACTGACCATCACAGTGAGCTGATACTGACTGTCACAGTGAGCTGATACTGACCATCACAGTGAGCTGATACTGACCGTCACAGCGAGCTGATACTGACCGTCACAGTGAGCTGTCACTCACCGTCACAGTGAGTTGATACTGACCATCACAGTGAGCTGATACTGACCATCACAGTGAGCTGTCACTGACCATCACAGTGAGCTGATACTGACCATCACAGTGAGCTGATACTGACCGTCACAGTGAGCTGTCACTGTCCATCACAGTGAGCTGATACTGACCATCACAGTGAGCTGTCACTGACCGTCACAGTGAGCTGATACTGACTGTCACAGTGAGATGACACTGACCATCACAGTGAGCTGATACTGACTGTCACAGTGAGATGATACTGACCATCACAGTGAGCAGATACTGACCGTCACAGTGAGCTGTCACTCACCGTCACAGTGAGCTGATACTGACTGTCACAGTGAGCTGATACTGACCATCACAGTGAGCTGATACTGACCATCACAGTGAGCTGATACTGACCGTCACAGTGAGCTGATACTGACCGTAACGGTGAGCTGTTAATGACAGTTATAGTGAGCTGTCACTGACCAACACAGTGAGCTGTCACTGACCATATCAGTGAGCTGATACTGACCGTCTCAGTGAGCTGACACTGATAATCACAGTGAGCTGATACTGACCGTCACAGTGAGCTGATACTGACTGTCACAGTGAGCTGATACTGACCGTCACGGTGAGCTGTCACTGACCGTCATCATGAGCTGTCGCTGCCCAACACAGTGAGCTGTCACTGACCATCACAGTGAGCTGATACTGACCGTCACAGTGAGCTGGTACTGACCGTCACAGTGATATGATACAGACCATCACAGTGAGCTGTCACTGACCATCACAGTGAGCTGATACTGACCGTCACAGTGAGCTGATACTGACCATCACAGTGAGCTGACACTGACCATCACAGTGAGCTGATACTGACCGACACAGTGAGCTGATACTGACCGTCACAGTGAGCTGATACTGACCGTAACGTTGAGCTGTTACTGACAGATATAGTGAGCTGTCACTGACCAACACAGTGAGCTGATACTGACTGTCTCAGTGAGCTGACACTGATAATCACAGTGAGCTGATACTGACCGTCACAGTGAGCTGTCACTGACCGTCACAGTGAGCTGATACTGACCATCACAGTGAGCTGTCCCTGTCCTTCACAGTGAGCTGATACTGAACATCAAAGTGAGCTGATACTGACCCTCACAGTGAGCTGACACTGACCGTCACAGTGAGCTTACACTGACTGTCACAGTGCGCTGTTACTGACCGTCACAGTGAGCTGACACTGACCGTCACAGTGAGCTTACACTGACTGTCACAGTGAGCTGTTACTGACCATCACAGTAAGCTGTCACTGACCGTCACAGTGAGCTGATACTGACCGTCACAGTGAGCTGATACTGAACATCAAAGTGAGCTGATACTGACCCTCACAGTGAGCTGACACTGACCGTCACAGTGAGCTTACACTGACTGTCACAGTGAGCTGTTACTGACCGTCACAGTGAGCTGACACTGACCGTCACAGTGAGCTGACACTGACCATCACAGTGAGCTGATACTGACCGTCACAGTGAGCTTACACTGACCATCACAGTGAGCTGGTACTGACCGTCACAGTGATATGATACTGACCATCACAGTGAGCTGTCACTGACCATCACAGTGAGCTGATATTGACCGTCACAGTGAGCTGATACTGACCATCACAGTGAGCTGACACTGACCATCACAGTGAGCTGATACTGACTGTCACAGTGAGCTGTCACTGACCGTCACAGTGAGCTGACACTGACCGTCACAGTGAGCTGACACTGACCATCACAGTGAGCTGACACTGACCATCACAGTGAGCTGATACTGACTGTCACAGTGAGCTGTCACTGACCGTCACAGTGAGCTGACACTGACCGTCACAGTGAGCTGACACTGACCATCACAGTAAGCTGATACTGACCGTCACAGTGAGCTGACACTCACCAAAACAGTGAGCTGATACTGACCGTCACAGTGAGCTGACACTGACCATCACAGTGAGCTGATACTGACCGTCACAGTGAGCTGACACTGACCATCACAGTGAGCTGATACTGACTGTCACAGTGAGATGACACTGACCATCACAGTGAGCTGATACTGACTGTCACAGTGAGATGATACTGACCATCACAGTGAGCAGATACTGACCGTCACAGTGAGCTGTCACTCACCGTCACAGTGAGCTGATACTGACTGTCACAGTGAGCTGATACTGACCATCACAGTGAGCTGATACTGACTGTCACAGTGAGCTGATACTGACCCTCACAGTGAGCTGATACTGACCGTCACAGCGAGCTGATACTGACCGTCACAGTGAGCTGTCACTCACCGTCACAGTGAGTTGATACTGACCATCACAGTGAGCTGATACTGACCATCACAGTGAGCTGTCACTGACCATCACAGTGAGCTGATACTGACCATCACAGTGAGCTGATACTGACCGTCACAGTGAGCTGTCACTGTCCATCACAGTGAGCTGATACTGACCATCACAGTGAGCTGTCACTGACCGTCACAGTGAGTTGATACTGACCATCACAGTGACCTGATACTGACCATCACAGTGAGCTGTCACTGACCATCACAGTGAGCTGTCACTGACCATGACAGTGAGCTGATACTGACCGTCACAGTGAGCTGTCACTGACCATCACAGTGAGCTGATACTGACCATTACAGTGAGCTGATACTGACCGTCACAGTGAGCTGTCACTGACCATCACAGTGTGCTGATACTGACCATCACAGTGAGCTGATACTGACCATCACAGTGAGCTGTTACTGACCATTACAGTGAGCTGATACTGACCGTAACAGTGAGCTGTCACTGACCATCACAGTGAGCTGATACTGACCGTCAAAGTGATATGATACTGGCCATCACAGTGAGCTGTCACTGACCATCACAGTGAGCTGTCACTGACCATGACAGTGAGCTGATACTGACCGTCACAGTGAGCTGTCACTGACCATCACAGTGAGCTGATACTGACCATTACAGTGAGCTGATACTGACCGTCACAGTGAGCTGTCACTGACCATCACAGTGTGCTGATACTGACCGTCACAGTGAGCTGATACTGACCATCACAGTGAGCTGACACTGACCATCACAGTGAGCTGATACTGACCGACACAGTGAGCTGATACTGACCGTCACAGTGAGCTGATACTGACCGTAACGTTGAGCTGTTACTGACAGATATAGTGAGCTGTCACTGACCAACACAGTGAGCTGATACTGACTGTCTCAGTGAGCTGACACTGATAATCACAGTGAGCTGATACTGACCGTCACAGTGAGCTGTCACTGACCGTCACAGTGAGCTGATACTGACCATCACAGTGAGCTGTCCCTGTCCTTCACAGTGAGCTGATACTGAACATCAAAGTGAGCTGATACTGACCCTCACAGTGAGCTGACACTGACCGTCACAGTGAGCTTACACTGACTGTCACAGTGCGCTGTTACTGACCGTCACAGTGAGCTGACACTGACCGTCACAGTGAGCTTACACTGACTGTCACAGTGAGCTGTTACTGACCATCACAGTAAGCTGTCACTGACCGTCACAGTGAGCTGATACTGACCGTCACAGTGAGCTGATACTGAACATCAAAGTGAGCTGATACTGACCCTCACAGTGAGCTGACACTGACCGTCACAGTGAGCTTACACTGACTGTCACAGTGAGCTGTTACTGACCGTCACAGTGAGCTGACACTGACCGTCACAGTGAGCTGACACTGACCATCACAGTGAGCTGATACTGACCGTCACAGTGAGCTTACACTGACCATCACAGTGAGCTGGTACTGACCGTCACAGTGATATGATACTGACCATCACAGTGAGCTGTCACTGACCATCACAGTGAGCTGATATTGACCGTCACAGTGAGCTGATACTGACCATCACAGTGAGCTGACACTGACCATCACAGTGAGCTGATACTGACTGTCACAGTGAGCTGTCACTGACCGTCACAGTGAGCTGACACTGACCGTCACAGTGAGCTGACACTGACCATCACAGTGAGCTGACACTGACCATCACAGTGAGCTGATACTGACTGTCACAGTGAGCTGTCACTGACCGTCACAGTGAGCTGACACTGACCGTCACAGTGAGCTGACACTGACCATCACAGTAAGCTGATACTGACCGTCACAGTGAGCTGACACTCACCAAAACAGTGAGCTGATACTGACCGTCACAGTGAGCTGACACTGACCATCACAGTGAGCTGATACTGACCGTCACAGTGAGCTGACACTGACCATCACAGTGAGCTGATACTGACTGTCACAGTGAGATGACACTGACCATCACAGTGAGCTGATACTGACTGTCACAGTGAGATGATACTGACCATCACAGTGAGCAGATACTGACCGTCACAGTGAGCTGTCACTCACCGTCACAGTGAGCTGATACTGACTGTCACAGTGAGCTGATACTGACCATCACAGTGAGCTGATACTGACTGTCACAGTGAGCTGATACTGACCCTCACAGTGAGCTGATACTGACCGTCACAGCGAGCTGATACTGACCGTCACAGTGAGCTGTCACTCACCGTCACAGTGAGTTGATACTGACCATCACAGTGAGCTGATACTGACCATCACAGTGAGCTGTCACTGACCATCACAGTGAGCTGATACTGACCATCACAGTGAGCTGATACTGACCGTCACAGTGAGCTGTCACTGTCCATCACAGTGAGCTGATACTGACCATCACAGTGAGCTGTCACTGACCGTCACAGTGAGTTGATACTGACCATCACAGTGACCTGATACTGACCATCACAGTGAGCTGTCACTGACCATCACAGTGAGCTGTCACTGACCATGACAGTGAGCTGATACTGACCGTCACAGTGAGCTGTCACTGACCATCACAGTGAGCTGATACTGACCATTACAGTGAGCTGATACTGACCGTCACAGTGAGCTGTCACTGACCATCACAGTGTGCTGATACTGACCATCACAGTGAGCTGATACTGACCATCACAGTGAGCTGTTACTGACCATTACAGTGAGCTGATACTGACCGTAACAGTGAGCTGTCACTGACCATCACAGTGAGCTGATACTGACCGTCAAAGTGATATGATACTGGCCATCACAGTGAGCTGTCACTGACCGTCTCAGTGAGGTGACACTGACCATCACAGTGAGCAGATACTGACCATCACAGTGAACTGTCACTGACCGTCACAGTGAGTTGATACTGACCATCACAGTGAGCTGATACTGACCATCACAGTGAGCTGTCGCTGACCATCTCAGTGAGCTGATACTGACCATCGCAGTGAGCTGACACTGACCATCACAGTGAGTTGATACTGACCATCACGTTGAGCTGTCACTGACCATCACAGTGAGTTGATACTGACCATCACGGTGAGCTGTCAATGACCATCACAGTGAGCTGTCACTGACCATTACAGTGAGCTGATACAGACCGTCACAGTGAGCTGTCACTGACCATCACAGTGAGCTGATACTGACCATTACAGTGAGCTGATACTGACCATCACAGTGTGCTGATACTGACCATCACAGTGAGCTGTTACTGACCGTAACAGTGAGCTGTCATTGACCATCACAGTGAGCTGATACAGACCCTCACATTGAGCTGTCACTGACCGTCACAGTGAGCTGATACTGGCCATCACAGTGAGCTGTCACTGACCGTCACAGTGAGCTGACACTGACCGTCACAGTGAGCTGTCATTGACCATCACAGTGAGCTGATACTGACCATCACAGTGAGCTGATACTGACCATCACAGTGAGCTATCACTGACCATCACAGTGAGTTGTCACTGACCATCACAGTGAGCTGATACTGACCATCACAGTGAGCTGTCACTGACCGTCACAGTGAGTTGATACTGACCATCACAGTGAGCTGTCACTGACCATCACAGTGAGCTGATACTGACCGTCACAGTGAGCTGTCACTGACCATCACAGTGAGCTGTCATTGACCATCACAGTGAGCTGATACTGACCATCGCAGTGAGCTGTCACTGACCATGACAGTGAGCTGATACTGACCATCACAGTGAGCTGACACTGACCATCACAGTGAGCTGTCACTGACCGGCACAGTGAGCTGTCATTGACCGTCACAGTGAGCTGTCACTGACCATCACAGTGAGCTGTCACTGACCATTACAGTGAGCTGATACTGACCATCACAGTGAGCTGTAACGGACCATCACAGTGAGCTGATACTGACTGTCACAGTGAGCTGATACTGACCATCACAGTGAGCTGTCACTCACCGTCACAGTGAGTTGATACTGACCATCACAGTGAGCTGATACTGACCATCACAGTGAGCTGTCACTGACCATCACAGTGAGCTGATACTGACCATCACAGTGAGCTGATACTGACCGTCATAGTGAGCTGTCACTGACCATCACAGTGAGCTGATACTGACCATCACAGTGAGCTGTCACTGACCGTCACAGTGAGTTGATACTGACCATCACAGTGACCTGATACTGACCATCACAGTGAGCTGTCACTGACCATGACAGTGAGCTGATACTGACCGTCACAGTGAGCTGTCACTGACCATCACAGTGAGCTGATACTGACCATTACAGTGAGCTGATACTGACCGTCACAGTGAGCTGTCACTGACCATCACAGTGTGCTGATACTGACCATCACAGTGAGCTGATACTGACCATCACAGTGAGCTGTTACTGACCGTAACAGTGAGCTGTCACTGACCATCACAGTGAGCTGATACTGACCGTCAAAGTGATATGATACTGGCCATCACAGTGAGCTGTCACTGACCGTCTCAGTGAGGTGACACTGACCATCACAGTGAGCAGATACTGACCATCACAGTGAGCTGGCACTGACCGTCACAGTGAGTTGATACTGACCATCACAGTGAGCTGATACTGACCATCACAGTGAGCTGTCGCTGACCATCTCAGTGAGCTGATACTGACCATCGCAGTGAGCTGACTCTGACCATCACAGTGAGTTGATACTGACCATCACGGTGAGCTGTCACTGACCGTCACAGTGAGTTGATACTGACCATCACGGTGAGCTGTCACTGACCATCACAGTGAGCTGTCACTGACCATTACAGTGAGCTGATACTGACCGTCACAGTGAGCTGTCACTGACCATCACAGTGAGCTGATACTGACCATTACAGTGAGCTGATACTGACCATCACAGTGTGCTGATACTGACCATCACAGTGAGCTGATACTGACCATCACAGTGAGCTGTTACTGACCGTAACAGTGAGCTGTCTTTGACCATCACAGTGAGCTGATACAGACCCTCACATTGAGCTGTCACTGACCGTCACAGTGAGCTGATACTGGCCATCACAGTGAGCTGTCATTGACCATCACAGTGAGCTGATACAGACCCTCACATTGAGCTGTCACTGACCGTCACAGTGAGCTGATACTGGCCATCAAAGTGAGCTGTCACTGACTGTCACAGTGAGCTGACACTGACCATCACAGTGAGCTGTCATTGACCATCACAGTGAGCTGATACTGACCATCACAGTGAGCTGATACTGACCATCACAGTGAGCTATCACTGACCATCACAGTGAGTTGTCACTGACCATCACAGTGAGCTGATACTGACCATCACGGTGAGCTGTCACTGACCGTCACAGTGAGTTGATACTGACCATCACAGTGAGCTGTCACTGACCATCACAGTGAGCTGATACTGACCGTCACAGTGAGCTGTCACTGACCATCACAGTGAGCTGTCATTGACCATCACAGTGAGCTGATACTGACCATCACAGTGAGCTGTCACTGACCATGACAGTGAGCTGATACTGACCGTCACAGTGAGATGATACCAACCGTCACAGTGCGCTGATACTGACCATCACAGTGAGCTGGCACTGACCATCACAGTGAGCTGTCACTGACCGTCACAGTGAGCTGACACTGACCATCACAGTGAGATGATACCGACCGTCACAGTGAGCTGATACTGACCATCACAGTGACCTGATACTGACCATCACAGTGAGCTGTCGCTGACCATCTCAGTGAGCTGATACTGACCATCGCAGTGAGCTGACACTGACCATCACAGTGAGATGATACCGACCGTCACAGTGAGCTGATACTGACCATCACAGTGTGCTGATACTGACCATCACAGTGAGCTGTCACTGACCGTCACAGTGAGCTGATACAGACCCTCACATTGAGCTGTCACTGACCGTCACAGTGAGATGATACCGACCGTCACAGTGAGCTGATACTGACCATCACAGTGAGCTGACACTGACCGTCACAGTGAGCTGCTACTTACCATCACAGTGAGCTGACACTGACCATCACAGTGAGCTGATACTGACCATCACAGTGAGCTGTCACAGACCATCACAGGTAGCGGATACTGACCATCACAGTGATCTGTCACTGACCGTCACAGTGAGCTGATACAGACCCTCACATTGAGCTGTCACTGACCGTCACAGTTAGTTGATACTGACCATCACAGTGAGCTGATACTGGCCATCACAGTGAGCTGATACTGACTGTCAAAGTGATATGATACTGGCCATCACAGTGAGCTGTCACTGACCGTCTCAGTGAGGTGACACTGACCATCACAGTGAGCAGATACTGACCATCACAGTGAGCTGTCACTGACCGTCACAGTGAGTTGATACTGACCATCACAGTGAGCTGATACTGACCATCACAGTGAGCTGTCGCTGACCATCTCAGTGAGCTGATACTGACCATCGCAGTGAGCTGACACTGACCATCACAGTGAGTTGATACTGACCATCACGGTGAGCTGTCACTGACCGTCACAGTGAGTTGATACTGACCATCACGGTGAGCTGTCACTGACCATCACAGTGAGCTGTCACTGACCATTACAGTGAGCTGATACTGACCGTCACAGTGAGCTGTCACTGACCATCACAGTGAGCTGATACTGACCATTACAGTGAGCTGATACTGACCATCACAGTGTGCTGATACTGACCATCACAGTGAGCTGATACTGACCATCACAGTGAGCTGTTACTGACCGTAACAGTGAGCTGTCTTTGACCATAACAGTGAGCTGATACAGACCCTCACATTGAGCTGTCACTGACCGTCACAGTGAGCTGATACTGGCCATCACAGTGAGCTGTCATTGACCATCACAGTGAGCTGATACAGACCCTCACATTGAGCTGTCACTGACCGTCACAGTGAGCTGATACTGGCCATCACAGTGAGCTGTCACTGACCGTCACAGTGAGCTGACACTGACCGTCACAGTGAGCTGTCATTGACCATCACAGTGAGCTGATACTGACCATCACAGTGAGCTGATACTGACCATCACAGTGAGCTATCACTGACCATCACAGTGAGTTGTCACTGACCATCACAGTGAGCTGATACTGACCATCACAGTGAGCTGTCACTGACCGTCACAGTGAGTTGATACTGACCATCACAGTGAGCTGTCACTGACCATCACAGTGAGCTGATACTGACCGTCACAGTGAGCTGTCACTGACCATCACAGTGAGCTGTCATTGACCATCACAGTGAGCTGATACTGACCATCACAGTGAGCTGTCACTGACCATGACAGTGAGCTGATACTGACCGTCACAGTGAGATGATACCAACCGTCACAGTGCGCTGATACTGACCATCACAGTGAGCTGACACTGACCATCACAGTGAGCTGTCACTGACCGTCACAGTGAGCTGACACTGACCATCACAGTGAGATGATACCGACCGTCACAGTGAGCTGATACTGACCATCACAGTGACCTGATACTGACCATCACAGTGAGCTGTCGCTGACCATCTCAGTGAGCTGATACTGACCATCGCAGTGAGCTGACACTGACCATCACAGTGAGATGATACCGACCGTCACAGTGAGCTGATACTGACCATCACAGTGTGCTGATACTGACCATCACAGTGAGCTGTCACTGACCGTCACAGTGAGCTGATACAGACCCTCACATTGAGCTGTCACTGACCGTCACAGTGAGATAATACCGACCGTCACAGTGAGCTGATACTGACCATCACAGTGAGCTGACACTGACCGTCACAGTGAGCTGCTACTTACCATCACAGTGAGCTGACACTGACCATCACAGTGAGCTGATACTGACCATCACAGTGAGCTGTCACTGACCATCACAGTGAGCTGCTACTTACCATCACAGTGAGCTGACACTGACCATCACAGTGAGCTGATACTGACCATCACAGTGAGCTGTCACAGACCATCACAGGTAGCGGATACTGACCATCACAGTGATCTGTCACTGACCGTCACAGTGAGCTGAACAGACCCTCACATTGAGCTGTCACTGACCGTCACAGTTAGTTGATACTGACCATCACAGTGAGCTGATACTGGCCATCACAGTGAGCTGATACTGACCGTCACAGTGAGCTGTCACTGACCATCACAGTGAGCTGATACTGACCGTCACAGTGAGCTGTCACTGACCATCACAGTGAGCTGATACTGACCGTCACAGTGAGCTGACACTGACCATCACAGTGAGCTGATACTGACCATCATAGTGAGCTGTCACTGACCGTCACAGTGAGCTGATACTGACCATCACAGTGAGCTGATACTGACCCTCACAGTGAGCTGTCACTGACCATCACAGTGAGCTGATACTGACCAACACAGTGAGCTGTCACTGACCATCACAGTGATCTGATACTGACCGTCACAGTGAGTTGATACTGAGCATCACAGTGAGCTGTCACTGACCGTCACAGTGAGCTGATACTGACCATCACAGTGAGCTGATACTGACCCTCACAGTGAGTTGATATTGACCATCACAGTGAGCTGTCACTGACCGTCACAGTGACCTGATACTGACCGTCACAGTGAGCTGTCACTGACCATCACAGTGAGTTGATACTGACCATCACAGTGAGCTGATACTGACCGTCACAGTGAGCTGACACTGACCATCACAGTGAGCTGACACTGACCATCACAGTGAGCTGATACTGACCGTCACAGTGAGCTGACACTGACCATAACAGTGAGCTGTCACTGACCGTTACAGTGAGCTGATACTGACCGTCACAGTGAGCTGTCACTGACCGTCACAGTGAGCTGATACTGACTGTCACAGTGAGCTGTCACTGACCGTCACAGTGAGCTGATACTGACCGTCTCAGTGAGCTGTCACTGACCGTCACAGTGAGCTGATACTGACCGTCTCAGTGAGCTGTCACTGACCGTCACAGTGAGCTGATACTGACCGTCACAGTGAGCTGATACTGACCAACACAGTGAGCTGTCACTGACCGTCAAAGTGAGCTGTCACTGACCATCACAGTGGGCTTATACTGACCATCACAGTGAGCTGATACTGACCATCACAGTGGGCTTATACTGACCATCACAGTGAGCTAATACTGACCATCACAGTGAGCTGTCACTGACCGTCACAGTGAGCTGATACTGACCGTCACAGTGAGCTGACACTGACCATCACAGTGAGCTGATACTGACAGTCACAGTGAGCTGTCACTGACCATCACAGTGAGCTGATGCTGACCGTCACAGTGAGCAGATACTGACCATAACAGTGCTCTGTCACTGACCGTCACAGTGAGCTGATACTGACCCTCACAGTGAGCTGTCACTAACCGTCACAGTGAGCTGATACTGACCGTCACAGTGAGCTGTCACTGACCGTCACAGTGAGCTGATACTGACCATCACAGTGAGCTGATACTGACCATCACAGTGAGCTGATACTGACCATCACAGTGAGCTGTCACTGACTGTCGCAGTGAGCTGATACTGACCATCACAGTGAGTTGATACTGACCGTCACAGTGAGCTGATACTGACCATCACAGTGAGCTGACACTGACCATCACAGTGAGCTGATACTGACCATCACAGTGAGCTGACACTGACCATCTCAGTGACCTGATACTGACTGTCACAGTAAGCTGATACTGACCGTCACAGTGAGCTGATACTGACCGTCATTCACAGTGAGCTGTTACTGACCATCACAGTGAGCTGATATTGACCGTCACAGTGAGCTGACACTAACCGTCACAGTGAGCTGACACTGACCATCACAGTGAGCTATCACTGACCCTCACAGTGAGATGTCACGGACCGTCACAGTGAGCTGATTCTGACATCACAGTGAGCTGTCACTGACCGTCACAGTGAGCTGATAAGGACCGTCACGGTGAGCTGTCACTGACCGTCACATTGAGCTGATTCTGACCATCACAGTGAGCTGATTCTGACCATCACAGTGAGCTGATACTGACCATCACAGTGAGCTGACAATGACTGTCGCAGTGAGCTGATACTGACCATCACAGTGAGCTGATACTGACCATCACAGTGAGCTGACACTGACCGTCACAGTGAGCTGACACTGACCATCACAGTGAGCTGATTCTGACCATCACAGTGAGCTGACACTGACCATCTCAGTGACCTGATACTGACTGTCACAGTGAGCTGATACTGACCGTCACAGTGAGCTGATACTGACCGTCATTCACAGTGAGCTGATATTGACCGTCACAGTGAGCTGATACTGTCCATCACAGTGAGCTATCAATGACCGTCACAGTGAGCTGACACTGACCATCACAGTGAGCTGATTCTGACCATCACAGTGAGCTGACACTGACCATCTCAGTGACCTGATACTGACCGTCACAGTGAGCTGATACTGTCCATCACAGTGAGCGATCAATGACCGTCACAGTGAGCTGATACTGTCCATCACAGTGAGCTGTCACTAACCGTCACAGTGAGCTGATACTGACCGTCACAGTGAGCTGATACTGACCATCACAGTGAGCTGACACTGACTATCACAGTGAGCTGATACTGACCATCACAGTGAGCTGTCACTGACCGTCACAGTGAGCTGATACTGACCGTCACAGTGAGCTGTCTCTAACCGTCACATTGAGCTGCTACTGACCATCACAGTGAGCTGATACTGACCGTCACAGTGAGCTGATACTGACCATCACAGTGAGCTGACACTGACTATCACAGTGAGCTGTCACTGACCATCACAGTGAGCTGACACTGACTATCACAGTGAGCTGTCACTGACAGTCACAGTGAGCTGATACTGACCGTCACAGTGAGCTGATACTGACCATCACAGTGAGCTGACACTGACTATCACAGTGAGCTGTCACTGACCATCACAGTGAGCTGATACTGACCGTCACAGTGAGCTGATACTGACCATCACAGTGAGCTGACACTGACTATCACAGTGAGCTGTCACTGACCATCACAGTGAGCTGACACTGACTATCACAGTGAGCTGTCACTGACAGTCACAGTGAGCTGATACTGACCGTCACAGTGAGCTGATACTGACCATCACAGTGAGCTGACACTGACCATCACAGTGAGCTGTCACTGACCGTCACAGTGAGCTGATACTGACCGTCACAGTGAGCTGTCACTGACCATCACAGTGAGCTGACACTGACCATCACAGTGAGCTGACACTGACTATCACAGTGAGCTGTCACTGACCGTCAAAGTGAGCTGATACTGACCGTCACAGTGAGATGATACTGACCATCACAGTGAGCTGACACTGACCATCACAGTGAGCTGACACTGACCATCACAGTGAGCTGTCACTGACCGTCACAGTGAGCTGATACTGACCGTCACAGTGAGCTGTCACTGACCATCACAGTGAGCTGACACTGACCATCACAGTGAGCTGATACTGACCATCACAGTGAGCTGTCACTGACCGTCACATTGAGCTGCTACTGACCATCACAGTGAGTTGATACTGACCGTCACAGTGAGCTGACACTAACCGTCACAGTGAGCTGTCACTGACCATCACAGTGAGCTGATTCTGACATCACAGTGAGCTGATACTGACCATCACAGTGAGCTGATAAGGACCGTCACGGTGAGCTGTCACTGACCGTCACATTGAGCTGATACTGACCTTCACAGTGAGCTGATTCTGACCAACACAGTGAGCTGACACTGACCGTCACAGTGAGCTGACACTGACCATCACAGTGAGCTGATTCTGACATCACAGTGAGCTGATACTGACCATCACAGTGAGCTGATAAGGACCGTCACGGTGAGCTGTCACTGACCGTCACATTGAGCTGATACTGACCTTCACAGTGAGCTGATTCTGACCATCACAGTGAGCTGACACTGACCGTCACAGTGAGCTGACACTGACCATCACAGTGAGCTGATTCTGACCATCACAGTGAGCTGACACTGACCATCTCAGTGACCTGATACTGACTGTCACAGTGAGCTGATACTGACCGTCACAGTGAGCTGATACTGACCGTCATTCACAGTGAGCTGATATTGACCGTCACAGTGAGCTGATACTGTCCATCACAGTGAGCTATCACTGACCGTCACAGTGAGCTGTCACTAACCATCACAGTGAGCTGATACTGACCATAACAGTGAGTCGATACTGACCATCACAGTGATCTGATATTGACCGTCACAGAGAGCTGATATGGACCGTCACAGTGAGCTGATACCTACCGTCACAGTGAGCTGCCACTGACCGTCACAGTGAGCTGTCACTGACTGTCACAGTGAGCTGATACTGACCATCACAGTGAGCTGTCACTGACCGTCACAGTGAGCTGATACTGACAGTCACAGTGAGCTGCCACTGACCGTCACAGTGAGCTGTCACTAACCGTCACAGTGAGCTGATACTGACCGTCACAGTGAGCTGATACTGACCATCACAGTGAGCTGACACTGACTATCACAGTGAGCTGATACTGACCATCACAGTGAGCTGATATGGACCGTCACAGTGAGCTGATACCTACCGTCACAGTGAGCTGCCACTGACCGTCACAGTGAGCTGTCACTGACTGTCACAGTGAGCTGATACTGACCATCACAGTGAGCTGTCACTGACCGTCACAGTGAGCTGTCACTAACCGTCACAGTGAGCTGATACTGACCGTCACAGTGAGCTGATACTGACCATCACAGTGAGCTGACACTGACTATCACAGTGAGCTGATACTGACCATCACAGTGAGCTGTCACTGACCGTCACAGTGAGCTGATACTGACCGTCACAGTGAGCTGTCACTAACCGTCACAGTGAGCTGACACTGACCGTCACAGTGAGCTGCTACTTACCATCACAGTGAGCTGACACTGACCATCACAGTGAGCTGATACTGACCATCACAGTGAGCTGTCACAGACAATCACAGGTAGCGGGTACTGACCATCACAGTGATCTGTCACTGACCGTCACAGTGAGCTGATACAGACCCTCACATTGAGCTGTCACTGACCGTCACAGTTAGTTGATACTGACCATCACAGTGAGCTGATACTGGCCATCACAGTGAGCTGATACTGACCGTCAAAGTGATATGATACTGGCCATCACAGTGAGCTGTCACTGACCGTCTCAGTGAGGTGACACTGACCATCACAGTGAGCAGATACTGACCATCACAGTGAGCTGTCACTGACCGTCACAGTGAGTTGAAACTGACCATCACAGTGAGCTGATACTGACCATCACAGTGAGCTGTCGCTGACCATCTCAGTGAGCTGATACTGACCATCGCAGTGAGCTGACACTGACCATCACAGTGAGTTGATACTGACCATCACGGTGAGCTGTCACTGACCGTCACAGTGAGTTGATACTGACCATCACGGTGAGCTGTCACTGACCATCACAGTGAGCTGTCACTGACCATTACAGTGAGCTGATACTGACCGTCACAGTGAGCTGTCACTGACCATCACAGTGAGCTGATACTGACCATTACAGTGAGCTGATACTGACCATCACAGTGTGCTGATACTGACCATCACAGTGAGCTGATACTGACCATCACAGTGAGCTGTTACTGACCGTAACAGTGAGCTGTCTTTGACCATCACAGTGAGCTGATACAGACCCTCACATTGAGCTGTCACTGACCGTCACAGTGAGCTGACACTGACCATCACAGTGAGCTGATTCTGACCATCACAGTGAGCTGACACTGACCATCTCAGTGACCTGATACTGACTGTCACAGTGAGCTGATACTGACCGTCACAGTGAGCTGATACTGACCGTCATTCACAGTGAGCTGATATTGACCGTCACAGTGAGCTGATACTGTCCATCACAGTGAGCTATCACTGACCGTCACAGTGAGCTGTCACTAACCATCACAGTGAGCTGATACTGACCATAACAGTGAGTCGATACTGACCATCACAGTGATCTGATATTGACCGTCACAGAGAGCTGATATGGACCGTCACAGTGAGCTGATACCTACCGTCACAGTGAGCTGCCACTGACCGTCACAGTGAGCTGTCACTGACTGTCACAGTGAGCTGATACTGACCATCACAGTGAGCTGTCACTGACCGTCACAGTGAGCTGTCACTAACCGTCACAGTGAGCTGATACTGACCGTCACAGTGAGCTGATACTGACCATCACAGTGAGCTGACACTGACTATCACAGTGAGCTGATACTGACCATCACAGTGAGCTGTCACTGACCGTCACAGTGAGCTGATACTGACCGTCACAGTGAGCTGTCACTAACCGTCACAGTGAGCTGACACTGACCGTCACAGTGAGCTGCTACTTACCATCACAGTGAGCTGACACTGACCATCACAGTGAGCTGATACTGACCATCACAGTGAGCTGTCACAGACAATCACAGGTAGCGGGTACTGACCATCACAGTGATCTGTCACTGACCGTCACAGTGAGCTGATACAGACCCTCACATTGAGCTGTCACTGACCGTCACAGTTAGTTGATACTGACCATCACAGTGAGCTGATACTGGCCATCACAGTGAGCTGATACTGACCGTCAAAGTGATATGATACTGGCCATCACAGTGAGCTGTCACTGACCGTCTCAGTGAGGTGACACTGACCATCACAGTGAGCAGATACTGACCATCACAGTGAGCTGTCACTGACCGTCACAGTGAGTTGAAACTGACCATCACAGTGAGCTGATACTGACCATCACAGTGAGCTGTCGCTGACCATCTCAGTGAGCTGATACTGACCATCGCAGTGAGCTGACACTGACCATCACAGTGAGTTGATACTGACCATCACGGTGAGCTGTCACTGACCGTCACAGTGAGTTGATACTGACCATCACGGTGAGCTGTCACTGACCATCACAGTGAGCTGTCACTGACCATTACAGTGAGCTGATACTGACCGTCACAGTGAGCTGTCACTGACCATCACAGTGGGCTGATACTGACCATTACAGTGAGCTGATACTGACCATCACAGTGTGCTGATACTGACCATCACAGTGAGCTGATACTGACCATCACAGTGAGCTGTTACTGACCGTAACAGTGAGCTGTCTTTGACCATCACAGTGAGCTGATACAGACCCTCACATTGAGCTGTCACTGACCGTCACAGTGAGCTGATACTGGCCATCACAGTGAGCTGTCATTGACCATCACAGTGAGCTGATACTGGCCATCACAGTGAGCTGTCACTGACCGTCACAGTGAGCTGACACTGACCGTCACAGTGAGCTGATACTGACCATCACAGTGAGCTGATACTGACCATCACAGTGAGCTATCACTGACCATCACAGTGAGTTGTCACTGACCATCACAGTGAGCTGATACTGACCATCACAGTGAGCTGTCACTGACCGTCACAGTGAGTTGATACTGACCATCACAGTGAGCTGTCACTGACCATCACAGTGAGCTGATACTGACCGTCACAGTGAGCTGTCACTGACCATCACAGTGAGCTGTCATTGACCATCACAGTGAGCTGATACTGACCATCACAGTGAGCTGTCACTGACCATGACAGTGAGCTGATACTGACCGTCACAGTGAGATGATACCAACCGTCACAGTGCGCTGATACTGACCATCACAGTGAGCTGTCACTGACCATGACAGTGAGCTGATACTGACCGTCACAGTGAGATGATACCAACCGTCACAGTGCGCTGATACTGACCATCACAGTGAGCTGACACTGACCATCACAGTGAGCTGTCACTGACCGTCACAGTGAGCTGACACTGACCATCACAGTGAGATGATACCGACCGTCACAGTGAGCTGATACTGACCATCTGACCATCACAGTGACCTGATACTGACCATCACAGTGAGCTGTCGCTGACCATCTCAGTGAGCTGATACTGACCATCGCAGTGAGCTGACACTGACCATCACAGTGAGATGATACCGACCGTCACAGTGAGCTGATACTGACCATCACAGTGTGCTGATACTGACCATCACAGTGAGCTGTCACTGACCGTCACAGTGAGCTGATACAGACCCTCACATTGAGCTGTCACTGACCGTCACAGTGAGATGATACCGACCGTCACAGTGAGCTGATACTGACCATCACAGTGAGCTGATACTGACCATCACAGTGAGCTGACACTGACCGTCACAGTGAGCTGCTACTTACCATCACAGTGAGCTGACACTGACCATCACAGTGAGCTGATACTGACCATCACAGTGAGCTGTCACAGACCATCACAGGTAGCGGATACTGACCATCACAGTGATCTGTCACTGACCGTCACAGTGAGCTGATACAGACCCTCACATTGAGCTGTCACTGACCGTCACAGTTAGTTGATACTGACCGTCACAGTGAGCTGTCACTGACCATCACAGTGAGCTGATACTGACCGTCACAGTGAGCTGTCACTGACCATAACAGTGAGCTGATACTGACCGTCACAGTGAGCTGACACTGACCATCACAGTGAGCTGATACTGATCGTCATAGTGAGCTGTCACTGACCGTCACAGTGAGCTGATACTGACCATCACAGTGAGCTGATACTGACCCTCACAGTGAGCTGTCACTGACCATCACAGTGAGCTGATACTGACCAACACAGTGAGCTGTCACTGACCATCACAGTGATCTGATACTGACCGTCACAGTGAGTTGATACTGAGCATCACAGTGAGCTGTCACTGACCGTCACAGTGAGCTGATACTGACCATCACAGTGAGCTGATACTGACCCTCACAGTGAGTTGATATTGACCATCACAGTGAGCTGTCACTGACCGTCACAGTGACCTGATACTGACCGTCACAGTGAGCTGTCACTGACCGTCAAAGTTAGTGGATACTGACCATCACAGTAAGCTGTCACTGACCATCACAGTGAGTTGATACTGACCATCACAGTGAGCTGATACTGACCGTCACAGTGAGCTGACACTGACCATCACAGTGAGCTGACACTGACCATCACAGTGAGCTGATACTGACCGTCACAGTGAGCTGACACTGACCATAACAGTGAGCTGTCACTGACCGTTACAGTGAGCTAATACCGACCATCACAGTGAGCTGTCACTGACCGTCACAGTGAGCTGATACTGACCGTCACAGTGAGCTGACACTGACCATCACAGTGAGCGGATACTGACCGTCACAGTGAGCTGATACTGACAGTCACAGTGAGCTGTCACTGACCATCACAGTGAGCTGATGCTGACCGTCACAGTGAGCAGATACTGACCATAACAGTGCTCTGTCACTGACCGTCACAGTGAGCTGATACTGACCCTCACAGTGAGCTGTCACTGACCGTCACAGTGAGCTGATACTGACTGTCACAGTGAGCTGTCACTGACCGTCACAGTGAGCTGATACTGACCGTCTCAGTGAGCTGTCACTGACCGTCACAGTGAGCTGATACTGACCGTCTCAGTGAGCTGTCACTGACCGTCACAGTGAGCTGATACTGACCGTCACAGTGAGCTGATACTGACCAACACAGTGAGCTGTCACTGACCGTCACAGTGAGCTGTCACTGACCATCACAGTGGGCTTATACTGACCATCACAGTGAGCTGATACTGACCATCACAGTGGGCTTATACTGACCATCACAGTGAGCTAATACTGACCATCACAGTGAGCTGTCACTGACCGTCACAGTGAGCTGATACTGACCGTCACAGTGAGCTGACACTGACCATCACAGTGAGCGGATACTGACCGTCACAGTGAGCTGATACTGACAGTCACAGTGAGCTGTCACTGACCATCACAGTGAGCTGATGCTGACCGTCACAGTGAGCAGATACTGACCATAACAGTGCTCTGTCACTGACCGTCACAGTGAGCTGATACTGACCCTCACAGTGAGCTGTCACTAACCGTCACAGTGAGCCGATACTGACCGTCACAGTGAGCTGTCACTGACCGTCACAGTGAGCTGATACTGACCATCACAGTGAGCTGATACTGACCGTCACAGTGAGCTGATACTGACCATCACAGTGAGCTGTCACTGACTGTCGCAGTGAGCTGATACTGACCATCATAGTGAGCTGTCACTGACCGTCACAGTGAGTTGATACTGACCATCACAGTGAGCTGTCACTGACCATCACAGTGAGCTGATACTGACCGTCACAGTGAGCTGTCACTGGCCATCACAGTGAGCTGTCATTGACCATCACAGTGAGCTGATACTGACCATCACAGTGAGCTGTCACTGACCATGACAGTGAGCTGATACTGACCGTCACAGTGAGATGATACCAACCGTCACAGTGCGCTGATACTGACCATCACAGTGAGCTGACACTGACCATCACAGTGAGCTGTCACTGACCGTCACAGTGAGCTGACACTGACCATCACAGTGAGATGATACCGACCGTCACAGTGAGCTGATACTGACCATCACAGTGACCTGATACTGACCATCACAGTGAGCTGTCGCTGACCATCTCAGTGAGCTGATACTGACCATCGCAGTGAGCTGACACTGACCATCACAGTGAGATGATACCGACCGTCACAGTGAGCTGATACTGACCATCACAGTGTGCTGATACTGACCATCACAGTGAGCTGTCACTGACCGTCACAGTGAGCTGATACAGACCCTCACATTGAGCTGTCACTGACCGTCACAGTGAGATGATACCGACCGTCACAGTGAGCTGATACTGACCATCACAGTGAGCTGACACTGACCGTCACAGTGAGCTGCTACTTACCATCACAGTGAGCTGACACTGACCATCACAGTGAGCTGATACTGACCATCACAGTGAGCTGTCACAGACCATCACAGGTAGCGGATACTGACCATCACAGTGATCTGTCACTGACCGTCACAGTGAGCTGATACAGACCCTCACATTGAGCTGTCACTGACCGTCACAGTTAGTTGATACTGACCATCACAGTGAGCTGATACTGGCCATCACAGTGAGCTGATACTGACCGTCACAGTGAGCTGTCACTGACCATCACAGTGAGCTGATACTGACCGTCACAGTGAGCTGTCACTGACCATCACAGTGAGCTGATACTGACCG
The DNA here is from genome assembly GCF_037043375.1 of Chiloscyllium plagiosum. NCBI lineage: Eukaryota > Metazoa > Chordata > Chondrichthyes > Orectolobiformes > Hemiscylliidae > Chiloscyllium > Chiloscyllium plagiosum. The sequence continues at coordinate 26,398,090 of NW_028270183.1, read as the reverse complement.
TCACAGTGAGCTGACACTGACCATCACAGTGAGCTGATACTGATCGTCATAGTGAGCTGTCACTGACCGTCACAGTGAGCTGATACTGACCATCACAGTGAGCTGATACTGACCCTCACAGTGAGCTGTCACTGACCATCACAGTGAGCTGATACTGACCAACACAGTGAGCTGTCACTGACCATCACAGTGATCTGATACTGACCGTCACAGTGAGTTGATACTGAGCATCACAGTGAGCTGTCACTGACCGTCACAGTGAGCTGATACTGACCATCACAGTGAGCTGATACTGACCCTCACAGTGAGTTGATATTGACCATCACAGTGAGCTGTCACTGACCGTCACAGTGAGCTGATACTGACCGTCTCAGTGAGCTGTCACTGACCGTCACAGTGAGCTGATACTGACCGTCACAGTGAGCTGATACTGACCAATACAGTGAGCTGTCACTGACCGTCACAGTGAGCTGTCACTGACCATCACAGTGGGCTTATACTGACCCTCACAGTGAGCTGATACTGACCATCACAGTGGGCTTATACTGACCATCACAGTGAGCTAATACTGACCATCTCAGTGAGCTGTCACTGACCGTCACAGTGAGCTGATACTGACCGTCACAGTGAGCTGACACTGACCATCACAGTGAGCGGATACTGACCGTCACAGTGAGCTGATACTGACAGTCACAGTGAGCTGCCACTGACCATCACAGTGAGCTGATGCTGACCGTCACAGTGAGCAGATACTGACCATAACAGTGCTCTGTCACTGACCGTCACAGTGAGCTGATACTGACCCTCACAGTGAGCTGTCACTAACCGTCACAGTGAGCTGATACTGACTGTCACAGTGAGCTGTCACTGACCGTCACAGTGAGCTGATACTGACCATCACAGTGAGCTGACACTGACCATCACAGTGAGCTGTCACTGACCGTCACAGTGAGCTGATACTGACCGTCACAGTGAGCTGTCACTGACCGTCACATTGAGCTGCTACTGACCATCACAGTGAGCTGACACTGACCGTCACAGTGAGCTGATACTGACCGTCACAGTGAGCTGATACTGACCATCACAGTGAGCTGATACTGACCATCACAGTGAGCTGTCACTGACCATCACAGTGAGCTGTCACTGACCGTCACAGTGAGCTGATACTGACCGTCACAGTGAGCTGTCACTGACCGTCACATTGAGCTGCTACTGACCATCACAGTGAGCTGATACTGACCGTCACAGTGAGCTGTCACTGACCGTCACAGTGAGCTGCTACTGACCGTCACAGTGAGCTGTCACTGACCGTCACATTGAGCTGCTACTGACCATCACAGTGAGCTGATACTGACCGTCACAGTGAGCTGTCACTGACCGTCACAGTGAGCTGTCACTGACCATCACAGTGAGCTTACACTGACTATCACAGTGAGCTGTCACTGACCGTCACAGTGAGCTGATACTGACCATCACAGTGAGCTGTCACTGACCGTCACATTGAGCTGCTACTGACCATCACAGTGAGCTGATACTGACCGTCACAGTGAGCTGTCACTGACCGTCACAGTGAGCTGCTACTGACCGTCACAGTGAGCTGTCACTGACCGTCACAGTGAGCTGATACTGACCATCACAGAGAGCTGACACTGACTGTCACAGTGAGCTGCCACTGACCATCACAGTGAGCTGATACTGACCATCACAGTGAGCTGACACTGACCGTCACAGTGAGCTGATACTGACCATCATAGTGAGCTGTCACTGACCGTCACAGTGAGCTGATACTGACCATCATAGTGAGCTGTCACTGACCGTCACAGTGAGCTGATACTGACCATCATAGTGAGCTGTCACTGACCGTCACAGTGAGCTGATACTGACCATCACAGTGAGCTGTCACTGACCGTCACAGTGAGCTGATACTGACCATCATAGTGAGCTGTCACTGACCGTCACAGTGAGCTGATACTGACCATCATAGTGAGCTGTCACTGACCGTCACAGTGAGCTGATACTGACCATCACAGTGAGCTGTCACTGACCGTCACAGTGAGCTGATACTGACCATCATAGTGAGCTGTCACTGACCGTCACAGTAAGCTGATACTGATCATCACAGTGAGGTGATACTGACCGTAACAGTGAGACAATATTGACCGTCACAGTGAGCTGGTCCGGACCATGATTCCTAACCAGACCATCATGATGTTCCTTCAGTGACCATCCCCACATTCAGATGATTCCTGTTTCTGTGCTGAGACACTCACTCTCTATGTGATCATTCCAGGAGTCCCACTGTCAAAATTCCCTTCCTGCTGACGGCTGCGGTTTCTCCTGATGTCCTCGCATGTCCTAACTTTCCCCTCCCACAGCGTGCCCTCTCTGGTTTACCAACAACCCTGTGTGAGTAACCCTAACCAGTGGCTTCTGGGAGTCCATGTGGACAATATCCATGACAACTCCCCTATCCAGCCATCCCTGAACTCCTCACAAAGTTGATGCCAATTAAATATGACCTAATCTTCCCACTTAATCATTTGGTCCTGAGCCGTCGACTCCAGGACCTTCCCTCCTTTATTATGGTGTGGAAGCTGAGACCCTCTGTTTCCACATGCCCAGCCTGAACACTCAACAAATGAAATTTAATCAGCTTTGGTGGCAGTGCCTGGAGGATTGAAAGTTTCTGGGACATTGACAGTGTATCCCCTCCTCTCCTCAGAGTGCTACACATCTGTCGTGCTGATCTGGGAGGGCACTGGGGTCTTGGTTTAACATTGAGTGTCGTGTCCAGCCGCGACAACCCCTCCTTCGTCATGGTGATTGACTGGTGGGTGGTATTTTCTCCAACTAGGCCCCACACTCTCTCCTGGCCAGAACAATGCTGTTCCAGGGAGCGACGAAACCTCTCTCCCGCAGTCCAGCAACAGCTGGCTCTTTCAGGAGCAGTTTGACAGAGCGTGGTGAGGAATTGTAGCTGTACGCTGTCTGAGTAATACACTGACGGTGGAGCTTCCTGCACTGTTTATTGACTGACTCCTTCTTACACACAAGTGGAGGTCACTTCCAGAATGTGTGCTTCCTGACGGTAGGCAGGAGTTTGTCTCTCTCACTAAAATGCTGCTGCTGGCTTTAATAACAGCTCATGTCGGTTCCGTATCTCTTTCTCTCTCTGCCCCTCTTTTCTCTCTTATTCCCCCTCCCTTTCTCTGTCTCTCCTTTTCTTTCCCTTTCACTTTCCTTTTATTTTTCTCTATCTTTCTCTCTTATTCTTTCCTTCTCCCCCTCTTTCTTTCTGTCTTCTGCTAGTTCCTTCCTTCTCTCTCTCTCTCTCTCTCTCACATACCTTATTTTCTTTTTCTTTCTCTTGCTCTCTGCTGACCTTTCTCTCTCTTGCGCCACACTTTATCTTTCTTCTCCCTCTCTTTCCCTCATTGTTTCCTTCCCTCATTCCTCCCTTTCTTTCTCTGTTCCCACTCCGTCCTTTTCTCTCAAACCTTCTCCTCTCTTTCTGTTCTCCTCTTGATCTTCCCCACTCTCCATTTCACCTTTCTCTCTCTTTGTCCCTTTCTTTTCACTTCCAACTTTCCATTGCTCTTTGTCTCATTACTCCCTTTCTGTTTCTCTCTCTTCCCATCTCTCTTTCTCTCCTTTGCTCCACTTGCTCTGATTCCGGAGCAGCCCTGGACCTGGCTTTGAGTCTGCTTCCCACAGCGATCCTCTCGCCTCCTGCTGGGAATTTTGTCATTTATCTGGGACAAAGTGGGTTTGGGGATGGGAAATGGGATGGGGTTGGGGATGAGAATGGGAATGAGGATGGAAATTGGGGTGGGAATGGGCTTGGGGACGTAGTCTGGAATGGGGATTGGGAAGGAGTTTGGGATAGGAATGGGGTTGGGGATAGGATGGGAATGGGAATGGGAATGAGTTTAGGGTTGGAGTTTGGGATGAGGATTGGGGATGGGAATGGGGATGGGTTTGGGGATGGAGTTTGGGATGGGCATGGGGATGATGATGGGGATGAGAATGGTGATGGGATGGGAATGGGAATGGGAATGGGGATGGGTTTGGGGATGGAGTTTGGGTTGGGCATGGGATGGGGATGGGGATGGGGATGGAGTTTGGGATGGGTTTAGGGATAGGGATGTGAATGGGGATGGACATGAGGATGGAAATGGCGATGGGTTTGGGGATGGAGATTGGCGATGGCGTTTGGGATGGGAATGGGGATGATGGTGGGGAATTAGGATGGGGATGGGCATGGGAATGTGGATGTGAATGGGGATGGGTTTGGGGATGGATATGGGGATGGAGATGGAGATGGGATGGGTTTGGGGATGGAGTTTGGGATAGGCATGGGGATGGAGATGGAGATGGGGATGGGAATGGAGATTGAGATTGGTATGGGGATGGAGATGGAGATGGGATGGGTTTGGGGATGGAGTTTGGATAGGCAAGGGGATGGAGATGGGGATGGGGATGGAGATGGAGTTTGGGATGGGCATGGGGATGGGGAAGGAGTTTGGGATGGGCATGGGGATGGAGATGGGGATGGAGATGGGGATGGGGATGGGGATGGGGATGGGGATGGAGAGTGGGATGGGGATGGGGATGGAGAGTGGGATGGGGATGGGGATGGGGATGGGAATGGGGATGGGGATGGAGATTGGGATGGGGATGGAGATGGGATGGGGATGGAGATTGGGATGGGGATGGGGATGGAGATTGGGATGGGCATGGGGATGGGGATGGAGATGGGATGGGGATGGGGATGGGGATGGAGATTGGGATGTGCATGGGGATGGAGATTGGGATGGGCTTGGGGATGGAGTTTGGGTTGGGAATGGGGATGGGGATGGGGATGAGGATGAGCTTGCAGTGGAGAATGCCGTGTTGCGGTGGGTTGTGGTGGGAGGGTGAGGGGGTGGGTATAGACAGGGAGTGGATGTGAGGGGGACGTTCTGGCTTTGCAGTGACAGGGGACCGTGGGTGAGTGGGGGACAGTTAGCAGAAAAACACTGAAGGCCACTGGGAAAAAAACAGAACCGTTTGTGTCCAGAACTTGTCTCAACAACATGGGGTTAAACATTGGCTTCAGTTTGGGAGAAGGAGTGGTGGGTGATTCGATTGTTATAATTATTTTGAATGTTGGGTCGGTTCCAAACTATACAATTCTAACCAAAGCCTTGATGTGATTTGTTTAAATATCTTCCATAATGATCAGTTACTATCAGGTTACAGATTGATCAGTGACAGGAAGTTTTCTGCACTGAATTCCCCCTCCCTCCCTCACTCCTTTGCTGTGTTCTCCTCTCTTGGCTTTGAAGAGTTTGGTTCAAGTTTAACCTTCAAAGGTTCACATCAGTGAAGGAGGATGGTGACTGGCCAAACTTTCCAGCATTAAACTGACTCTCGACCCATCATCCCTCACACTTAGCTTGCTTTCCCGTTGGACAATAATGTCCCAGGACGGTGGGGATCACCCCACAGGGAAGAGTAACACGGTCAGGTCCATATTTGTGTTTGACGGGTGGCACGGTGCCTCAGTTCTGCTGGACAGCACCAGGGACCTGTGTTGGATATCACCCTCAGGCAACTTTGCATATTAGAGTCATAGAGATGTACAGCACGCAAACAGACCCTTCGGTCCAACCCGTCCAGATATCCCAACCCAATCTAGTCCCACCTGCCAGCACCTGGTCCATATCCCTCCAAACCCTTCCTATTCATATACACATCCAAATGCCTCTTAAATGTTGTAATTGTACCAGCCTCCACCACTTCCTCTGGCAGCTCATTCCATACATGTACCACCCTCTGTGTGAAAACGTTGCCCCTTAGGTCTCTTTTATATCTTTCCCCTCTCACCCTAAACCTATGCCCTCTAGTTCTGGACTCCCCGACCCTGACCCTTGTCTGTTTACCCGATCCAAACCCGTGTCTGCGTGGGTTTCCTCCGGGTGCTCCAGTTTCCTCCCACTGTCCAAACATGTGCAGGTCAGCTGACTTTGCCGGGGTAAATTGTCCCACAGTGTGCAGGGGTGTGCAGGCGAGGTGAATTTGCCATGGGAGATGCAGGGATACAGTGTTAGGGTAGGCGATGGGTCTGAGTGGGATGTTTCACATGGGTCTGAGTGCCCTGGATTGTATGATTCTCAACCATCACTCTCTGGCTGTGTGACCAATTCGCGATGGCAATGCCAAACGGGATGTTACTCTGTCCTTTTGACGATGTCACCCTCAGAGCTCAATGCCTGAGGGTAATCAGCTCCAACGTTCACAACTACAATGTAATGAGCTATCTTGACCTAACAATTAGCAGGGGGAGGTGGAGATATGGAGATTAATCATCAGATGTCTTCATCGATTGACCATGATGAGAGGCTGTGAGTAAGAGTAAAAGCAATTCTCAATGAATAATTTTGGTATGGGAAGGGAACCAGCAAATGAAACAATAGTCTTTCCCACACAGACGGAAACTGCAGGACGTGCTGAGTAAACATGTGGTGCCTGGTCTCCAACAATTCAATAACAGGCTGTAAGGGTGGGGCTACGGCTGGGGAGGGGGGAGGAACTTGTTTTCTTTAATTGACCATAATAATATCAGAACAAGTCAGAGAAACGGAATCAACTTCCTCCTCAACAATTCTCACCAAAAAAATCAGGAGCACAGTGTCCACCATTCCACACTGACAGACCTGTCCCCAACAATACTGTAGCCCAGTGTTATACAGGGACAGACCCGTACCTCACCAGTACTGTACACCAGTGTTATACAGGGACAGACCCATACCCCACCAGTACTGTACCCCAGTGTTATACAGGGACAGACCCGTACCCCACCAGTACTGTACCCCAGTGTTATACAGTGACAGACCTGTACCCCACCAGTACTGTACACCAGTGTTATACAGTGACAGACCTGTCCCCAACAATACTGTAGCCCAGTGTTATACAGTGACAGACCCGTACCCCACCAGTACTGTACCCCAGTGTTATACAGGGACAGACCCGTACCGCACCAGTACTGTACCCCAGTGTTATACAGGGACAGACCTGACCCCACCAGTACTGTATCCTAGTGTTATACAGTGACAGACCTGTCCCCACCACTATACCCCAGTGTTATACAGTGACAGACCTGTCCCCACCAGTACTGTACCCCAGTGTTATACAGGGACAAACCAGTCCCCACCAGTACTGTACCACAGTGTTATACACTGACAGACCAGTCCCCACCAGTACTGTACCCCAGTGTTATACAGTGACAGACCTGTCCCCACCAGTACTGTACCCCAGTGTTATACAGTGACAGACCTGTCCCCACCAGTACTGTACCCCAGTGTTATACAGTGACAGACCTGTCCCCACCAGTATTGTACCACAGTGTTATACAGTGACAGACCTGTCCCCACCAGTACTGTACCCCAATGTTATACAGGGACAGACCCGTACCCCACCAGTACTGTACCCCAGTGTTATACAGTGACAGACCTGTCCCCACCAGTACTGTACCCCAGAGTTATACAGTGACAGACCTGTCCCCACCAGTATTGTACCCCAGAGTTATACAGTGACAGACCTGTCCCCACCAGTACTGTACACCAGTGTTATACAGTGGCAGACCTGTCCCCAACCGTACTGTACCCCAGTGTTATACAGTGACAGACCTGTCCCCAACAGTACTGTACCCCAGTGTTATACAGTAACAGACCTGTACCCCACCAGTACTGTACACCAGTGTTATACAGTGACAGACCTGTCCCCAACAATACTGTAGCCCAGCGTTATACAGTGACAGACCCGTACCCGACCAGTACTGTACCCCAGTGTTATACAGGGACAGACCCGTACCGCACCAGTACTGTACCCCAGTGTTATACAGGGACAGACCTGACCCCACCAGTACTGTATCCTAGTGTTATACAGTGACAGACCTGTCCCCACCACTATACCCCAGTGTTATACAGTGACAGACCTGTCCCCACCAGTACTGTACCCCAGTGTTATACAGGGACAAACCAGTCCCCACCAGTACTGTACCACAGTGTTATACACTGACAGACCAGTCCCCACCAGTACTGTACCCCAGTGTTATACAGTGACAGACCTGTCCCCACCAGTACTGTACCCCAGTGTTATACAGTGACAGACCTGTCCCCACCAGTACTGTACCCCAGTGTTATACAGTGACAGACCTGTCCCCACCAGTATTGTACCACAGTGTTATACAGTGACAGACCTGTCCCCACCAGTACTGTACCCCAATGTTATACAGGGACAGACCCGTACCCCACCAGTACTGTACCCCAGTGTTATACAGTGACAGACCTGTCCCCACCAGTACTGTACCCCAGAGTTATACAGTGACAGACCTGTCCCCACCAGTATTGTACCCCAGAGTTATACAGTGACAGACCTGTCCCCACCAGTACTGTACACCAGTGTTATACAGTGGCAGACCTGTCCCCAACCGTACTGTACCCCAGTGTTATACAGTGACAGACCTGTCCCCAACAGTACTGTACCCCAGTGTTATACAGTAACAGACCTGTCCCCACCAGTACTGTAACCTAGTGTTATATAGTGACAGACCTGTCCCCAACAGTACAGTACCCCAGTGTTAAACAGTAACAGACCCGTCCCCAGCAGTACTGTACCCCAGTGTTATACAGGGATAGACCTGTCTCCACCAGTACTGTACCCCAGTGTTATACAGTGACAGACCTGTCTCCACCAGTATTGTACACCAGTGTTATACAGTGACAGACCTATCCCCCACCAGTACTGTACCCCAGTGTTATACAGTGACAGACCTATCCCCAACAGTACTGTACCCCAGTGTTATACAGTGACAGACCTATCCCCAACAGTACAGTACCCCAGTGTTATACAGTAACAGACCCGTCCCCAGCAGTACTGTACCCCAGTGTTATACAGGGATAGACCTGTCTCCACCAGTACTGTACCCCAGTGTTATACAGGGACAGACCCGTCCCCACCAGTACTGTACCCCAGTGTTATACGCTGACAGACCTGTCCCCACCAGTACTGTACCCCAGTGTTATACGCTGACAGACCTGTCCCCACCAGTACTATACCCCAGTGTTCTACATTGACAGGCAGCATCCAGGGAACAGGATAATCGACGTTTCGGGCATAAGTCCTTCTTCAGCCCTTTCCTGAAGAAGGGCTTATGCCCGAAACGTCGATTCTCTGTTCCCTGGATGCTGCCTGACCTGCTGCGCTTTTACAGCAACACATTTTCAGCTCTGATCTCCAGCATCTGCAGACCTCACTTTCTCCTTATACAGGGACAGACCTGTCCCCAACAGTACTGTACCCCACTGTTAAACAGTGACAGACCCATCCCCACCAGTGCTGTACCCTAGTGTTATACAGTGACAGACCCGTACCCCACCAGTACTGTACCCCAGTGTTATACAGGGACAGACCCGTCCCCACCAGTACTGTACCCCAGTGTTATACAGTGACAGACCTGTCCCCAACCGTACTGTACCCCAGTGTTATATAGTGACAGACCTGTCCCCAACAGTACTGTACCCCAGTGTTATACAGTAACAGACCCGTCCCCAGCAGTATTGTACACCAGTGTTATACAGTGACAGACCTATCCCCACCAGTACTGTACCCCAGTGTTAGACAGTGACAGACCCGTCCCCACCAGTACTGTACCCCAGTGTTATACAGTGACAGACCCGTCCCCAGCAGTACTGTACCCCAGTGTTATACAGGGACAGACCCGTCCCCACCAGTACTGTACCCCAGTGTTATACACTGACAGACCTGTCCCCACCAGTACTGTACCCCAGTGTTATACGCTGACAGACCTGTCCGCACCAGTACTATACCCCAGTGTTATACAGGGACAGGCAGCATCCAGAGAACAGGAGAATCGACGTTTCGGGCATAAGCCCTTCTTCAGCCCTTTCCTGAAGAAGGGCTTATGCCCGAAACGTCGATTCTCCTGTTCCCTGGATGCTGCCTGACCTACTGCGCTTTTCCAGCAACACATTTTCAGCTCTGATCTCCAGCATCTGCAGACCTCACTTTCTCCTTATACAGGGACAGACCTGTCCCCAACAGTACTGTACCCCACTGTTAAACAGTGACAGACCCATCCCCACCAGTGCTGTACCCTCGTGTTATACAGTGACAGACCTGTCCCCACCAGTACTGTCCCCCAGTGTTACACAGTGCCAGACCTGTCCCCACCAGTACTGTACCCCAGTGTTATACAGTGATAGACCCATCCCCACCAGTACTGTACCCCAGTGTTATACAGGGACAGACCTGTCCCCATCAGTATTGTATCCCAGTGTTTTACAGTGACAGACCTGGCCCCATCAGTACAGTGCCCCAGTGTTATACAGTGACAGACCTGTCCCCACCAGTACTGTCCCCCAGTGTTATACAGTGACAGACTTGTCCCCACGAGTACTTTAAGGAGAAAGTGAGGTCTGCAGATGCTGGAGATCAGAGCTGGAAATGTGTTGCTGGAAAAGCGCAGCAGGTCAGGCAGCATCCAGGGAACAGGAAAATCGACGTTTCGGGCATAAGCCCTTCTTCAGGGCTTATGCCCGAAACGTCGATTCTCCTGTTCCCTGGATGCTGCCTGATCTGCTGCGCTTTTCCAGCAACACATTTCCAACCACGAGTACTTTACCCCAGTGTTATACAGTGACAGACCTGGCCCCACCAGTACTGTACCCCAGTGTTGTACAGTGACAGACCTGTCCCCACAAGTACTGTACACCAGTGTTATACAGTGACAGACCTTTCCCCACCAGTATTGTACCCCAGGGTTATACAGTGACAGACCAGTCCCCACGAGTACTGTACTCCTGTGTTATATAGTGACAGACCTGTCCCCACCAGTACTGTACCCCAGTGTTATATAGGGACAGACCTGTCCCCAACAGTACTGTACCACAGTGTTATACACTGACAGACCTGTCCCCACCAGTACTGTACCCCAGTGTTATACCGTGACAGACCTGTCCCCACCAGTACTGTCCCCCAGTGTTATACAGTGACAGACCTGTCCCCAACAGTACTGTACCCCAGTGTTATACAGTGACAGACCTGTCCCCACCAGTACTGTACCCCAGTGTTATACAGTGACAGACCCGTCCCCACCAGTACTGTACCCCAGTGTTATACAGGGATAGACCTGTCCCCACCAGTACTGTACCCCAGTGTTATACAGTGACAGACCTGTCCCCAACAGTACTGTACCCCAGTGTTATACAGTGACAGACCTGTCCCCACCAGTACTGTACCCCAGTGTTATACAGTGACAGACCCGTCCCCACCAGTACTGTACCCCAGTGTTGTACAGGGATAGACCTGTCCCCACCAGTACTGTACACCAGTGTTATACACTGACAGACCTGTCCCCACCAGTACTGTACCCCTGTGTTGTACAGGGATAGACCTGTCCCCACCAGTACTGTACCCCTGTGTTTTATATTGACAGACCTGTCCCCAACAGTACAGTACCCCAGTGTTATACAGTGACAGACCTGTCCCCAACAATACTGTACCGCCGTGTAATGCACTGACAGACCTGTCCCCACCAGTACACTACCCCAGTGTTATACAGAGACAGACCTGTCCCCAACAGGACTGTACCCCAGTGTTATACAGTGAGAAATCTGACCCCACCAGTATTGTCCCCCAGTGTTAAACACTGAAAGACCTGTCCCCACCAGTACTGTATCCCAATGTTTTACAGTGACAGTCGTGTCCCCACCAGTACTGTACCCATGTTATACAGAGACAGACCCATCCCCAACAGTACTGTACCCCAGTTTTTTACAAGGATAGACCCGTCCCCACCAGTACTGTACCCCAGTCTTATACAGGGACAGACTGTCCCCTCCAGTAATGTAGCTCAGTGTTATAGTGACAAACCTGTCCCCACCACTACTGTACCCCAGTGTTATACACTGACAAACCTGTCCCCACTAGTGCTGTACCCCAGTGTTATACAGTGACAGACCTGTCCCCAACAGTACTGTATCCCAGTGTTATACAGTGACAGACCTGTCCCCACTAGTACTGTACCCCAGTGTTATATAGTGACAGACCTGTCCCCAACAGTACTGTACCCCAGTTTTATACAGTAACAGACCCGTCCCCAGCAGTACTGTACCCCAGTGTTATACAGGGATAGACCTGTCCCCACCAGTACTGTACCCCAGTGTTATACAGGGATAGACCTGTCTCCACCAGTATTGTACACCAGTGTTATACAGTGACAGACCTATCCCCACCAGTACTGTACCCCAGTGTTATACAGGGACAGACCTGTCCCCACCAGTACTGTACCCCAGTGTTATACAGGGATAGACCTGTCCCCACCAGTATTGTACACCAGTGTTATACAGTGACAGACCTATCCCCACAAGTACTGTACCCCAGTGTTATACAGGGACAGACCTGTCCATAACCAGTACTGTACCCCAGTGTTAGACAGTGACAACCCGTCCCCACCAGTACTGTACCCCAGTGTTATACACTGACAGACAGACCTGTCCCCACCAGTACTGTACCCCAGTGTTATACGCTGACAGACCTGTCCCCACCAGTACTATACCCCAGTGTTATACAGGGACAGGCTGCATCCAGGGAACAGGAGAATCGACGTTTCGGGCATAAGCCCTTCTTCAACCCTTTCCTGAAAAACGGCTTATGCCCGAAATGTCGATTCTCCTGTTCCCTGGATGCTGCCTGGCCTGCTGCGCTTTTCCAGCAACACATTTTCAGCTCTGATCTCCAGCATCTGCAGACCTCACTTTATCCTTATACAGGGACAGACCTGTCCACAACAGTACTGTACCCCACTGTTTAACAGTGACAGACCGATCCCCACCAGTGCTGTACCCCAGTGTTATACAGGGACAGACCTGTCCCCACCAGTACTGTACCCCAGTGTTATACAGGGACAGACCTGTCCCCACCAGTATTGTATCCCAGTGTTTTACAGTGACAGACCTGTCCCCACCAGTACAGTACCCCAGTGTTATTCAGTGACATACCTGACCCCACCAGTACTGTCCCCCAGTGTTACACAGTGACAGACCTGTCCCCACCAGTACTGTCCCCCAGTGTTATACACTGACAGACCTGTCCCCACCAGTACTGTACACCAGTGTTATACAGTGACAGACCTGTCCCCACCAGTACTGTACCCCAGTGTTATATAGTGACAGACCTGTCCCCACCAGTCCTGTACCCCAGTGTTATACACTGACAGACCAGTTCCCACCAGTACTGTACCCCAGTGTTATACAGGGACAGACCTGCCCCCAACAGTACTGTACCACAGTTTAATACACTGACAGACCAGTCCCCACCAGTGCTGTACCCCAGTGTTGTACAGGGATAGACCTGTCCCCACCAGTACTATACCCCAGTGTTATACCGTGACAGACCTGTCCCCACCAGTACTGTCCCCCAGTGTTATACAGTGACAGACCTGTCCCCAACAGTACTGTACCCCAGTGTTATACAGTGACAGACCTGTCCCCAACAGTACTGTACCCCAGTGGTATACCGTGACAGACCTGCCCCCACCAGTACTGTACCCCAGTGTTATACACTGACAGACCTGTCCCCACCAGTACTATACCCCAGTGATATACAGTGACAGACCTGTCCCCAACAGTACTGTACCCCAGTGTTATACGGGATAGACCTGTCCCCACCAGTACTGTACCCCAGTGTTATACAGTGACAGATCTGTCCCCACCAGTACTGTACCCCAGTTATATACAGGGACAGACCTGTCCCCACCAGTACTGTACCCCAGTGTTATACAGTAACAGATCTGTCCCCTCCAGTACTGTACCCCAGTGTTATACAGGGACAAACCAGTCCCCACCAGTACTGTACCACAGTGTTATACAGTGACAGACCTGTCCACAACAGTACTGTACCCCAGTGTTCTCCAGTGACAGACCTGTCCCCACCAGTACTGTACCCCAGTGTTAGACAGGGACAGACCTGTCCCCACCAGTACTGTACCCCAGTGTTATACAGTGACAGATCTGTCCCCACCAGTACTGTACCCCAGTGTTATACAGGGACAGACCTGTCCCCACCAGTACTGTTCCACAGTGTTATACAGTGGTACACCCATCCCCACCAGTACTCCAACAATTCAATAACAGGCTGTAAGGGTGGGGCTACGGCTGGGGAGGGGGGAGGAACTTGTTTTCTTTAATTGACCATAATAATATCAGAACAAGTCAGAGAAACGGAATCAACTTCCTACTCAGCAATTCTCGCCAAAAAATCAGGAGCACAGTGTCCACCGTTCCACACTGACAGACCTGTCCCCAACAATACTGTACCCCAGTGTTTTACAGGGACAGACCCGTACCCCACCAGTACTGTACCCCAGTGTTATACAGGGACAGACCCGTACCCCACCAGTACTGTACCCCCGTGTTATACAGTGACAGACCTGTCCCCACCAGTACTGTACCCCAGAGTTATACAGTGACAGACCTGTCCCCAACCGTACTGTACACCAGTGTTATACAGTGACAGACCTGTCCCCAACAGTACTGTACCCCAGTGTTATACAGTAACAGACCCGTCCCCACCAGTACTGTACCCCAGTGTTATACAGGGATAGACCTGTCCCCACCAGTACTGTACCCCAGTGTTATACAGGGATAGACCTGTCCCCACCAGTACTGTACCCCAGTGTTATACAGTAACAGACCTGTCCCCACCAGTACTGTACCCCAGTGTTATACAGGGATAGACCTGTCCCCACTAGTACTGTACCCCAGTGTTATACAGGGATAGACCTGTCCCCACCAGTACTGTACCCCAGTGTTATACAGTGACAGACCTGTCCCCACCAGTACTGTACCCCAGTGTTATACAGTGACAGACCTGTCCCCACCAGTACTGCACCCCAGGGTTATACAGTGACAGACCTGTCCCCACCAGTACTGCACCCCAGTGTTATACAGTGACAGACCTGTCCCCACCAGTACTGCACCCCAGTGTTATACAGTGATAGACCCATCCCCACCAGTACTGTACCCCAGTGTTATACAGGGACAGACCTGTCCCCACCAGTATTGTATCCCAGTGTTTTACAGTGACAGACCTGGCCCCACCAGTACAGTGCCCCAGTGTTATTGAGTGACAGACCTGTCCCCACGAGTACTTTAAGTAGAAAGTGAGGTCTGCAAATGCTGGAGATCAGAGCTGGAAATGTGTTGCTGGAAAAGCGCAGCAGGTCAGGCAGCATCCAGTGAACAGGAAAATCGACGTTTCGGGCATAAGCCCTTCTTCAGGGCTTATGCCCGAAACGTCGATTCTCCTGTTCCCTGGATGCTGCTTGATCTGCTGCGCTTTTCCAGCAACACATTTCCAACCACGAGTACTTTACCCCAGTGTTATACAGTGACAGACCTGTCCCCACCAGTACTGTACACCAGTGTTATACAGTGACAGACCTGTCCCCACCAGTATTGTACCCCAGGGTAATACAGTGACAGACCAGTCCCCACGAGTACTGTACTCCTGTGTCATATAGTGACAGACCTGTCCCCAACAGTACTGTACCCCAGTGTTATACAGGGACAGACCTGTCCCCAACAGTACGGTACCACAGTGTTATACACTGACAGACCTGTCCCCACCAGTACTGTACCCCAGTGTTATACAGGGATAGACCTGTCCCCACCAGTACTATACCCCAGTGTTATACCGTGACAGACCTGTCCCCATCAGTACTGTCCCCCAGTGTTATACAGTGACAGACCTGTCCCCACCAGTACTGTCCCCCAGTGTTACACAGTGACAGACCTGTCCCCACCAGTACTATACCCCAGTGTTATACAGTGACAGACCTGTCCCCAACAGTACTGTACCCCAGTGTTATACAGGTACAGACCTGTCCCCATCAGGATTGTATCCCAGTGTTTTACAGTGACAGACCTGGCCCCATCAGTACAGTGCCCCAGTGTTATTCAGTGACAGACTGTCCCCTCCAGTAGTGTAGCTCAGTGTTATAGTGACAAACCTGTCCCCACCACTACTGTACCCCAGTGTTATACACTGACAAACCTGTCCCCACTAGTGCTGCACCCCAGTGTTATACAGTGACAGACCTGTCCCCAACCGTACTGTACCCCAGTGTTATATAGTGACAGACCTGTCCCCAACAGTACTGTACCCCAGTGTTATACAGTAACAGACCCGTCCCCAGCAGTATTGTACACCAGTGTTATACAGTGACAGACCTATCCCCACCAGTACTGTACCCCAGTGTTAGACAGTGACAGACCCGTCCCCACCAGTACTGTACCCCAGTGTTATACAGTGACAGACCCGTCCCCAGCAGTACTGTACCCCAGTGTTATACAGGGACAGACCCGTCCCCACCAGTACTGTACCCCAGTGTTGTACACTGACAGACCTGTCCCCACCAGTACTGTACCCCAGTGTTATACGCTGACAGACCTGTCCGCACCAGTACTATACCCCAGTGTTATACAGGGACAGGCAGCATCCAGAGAACAGGAGAATCGACGTTTCGGGCATAAGCCCTTCTTCAGCCCTTTCCTGAAGAAGGGCTTATGCCCGAAACGTCGATTCTCCTGTTCCCTGGATGCTGCCTGACCTGCTGCGCTTTTCCAGCAACACATTTTCAGCTCTGATCTCCAGCATCTGCAGACCTCACTTTCTCCTTATACAGGGACAGACCTGTCCCCAACAGTACTGTACCCCACTGTTAAACAGTGACAGACCCACCCCCACCAGTGCTGTACCCTAGTGTTATACAGTGACAGACCTGTCCCCAACAGTACTGTACCCCAGTGTTACACAGGGATAGACCTGTCCCCAACAGTACTGTACCCCACTGTTAAACAGTGACAGACCCATCCCCACCAGTGCTGTACACTCGTGTTATACAGTGACAGACCTGTCCCCACCAGTACTGTCCCCCAGTGTTACACAGTGCCAGACCTGTCCCCACCAGTACTGTACCCCAGTGTTATACAGTGATAGACCCATCCCCACCAGTACTGTACCCCAGTGTTATACAGGGACAGACCTGTCCCCATCAGTATTGTATCCCAGTGTTTTACAGTGACAGACCTGGCCCCATCAGTACAGTGCCCCAGTGTTATACAGTGACAGACGTGTCCCCACCAGTACTGTCCTCCAGTGTTATACAGTGACAGACCTGTCCCCATAAGTACTTTAAGGAGAAAGTGAGGTCTGCAGATGCTGGAGATCAGAGCTGGAAATGTTTTGCTGGAAAAGCGCAGCAGGTCAGGCAGCATCCAGGGAACAGGAAAATCGACGTTTCGGGCATAAGCCCTTCTTCAGGGCTTATGCCCGAAACGTCGATTCTCCTGTTCCCTGGATGCTGCCTGATCTGCTGCGCTTTTCCAGCAACACATTTCCAACCACGAGTACTTTACCCCAGTGTTATACAGTGACAGACCTGTCCCCACCAGTACTGTACCCCAGTGTTGTACAGTGACAGACCTGTCCCCACCAGTACTGTACACCAGTGTTATACAGTGACAGACCTTTCCCCACCAGTATTGTACCCCAGGGTTATACAGTGACAGACCAGTCCCCACGAGTACTGTACCCCAGTGTTATATAGTGACAGACCTGTCCCCACCAGTACTGTACCCCAGTGTTATATAGGGACAGACCTGTCCCCAACAGTACTGTACCACAGTGTTATACACTGACAGACCTGTCCCCACCAGTACTGTACCCCAGTGTTATACCGTGACAGACCTGTCTCCACCAGTACTGTCCCCCAGTGTTATACAGTGACAGACCTGTCCCCAACAGTACTGTACCCCAGTGTTATACAGTGACAGACCTGTCCCCACCAGTACTGTACCCCAGTGTTATACAGTGACAGACCCGTCCCCACCAGTACTGTACCCCAGTGTTATACAGGGATAGACCTGTCCCCACCAGTACTGTACCCCAGTGTTGTACAGGGATAGACCTGTCCCCACCAGTACTGTACACCAGTGTTATACACTGACAGACCTGTCCCCACCAGGACTGTACCCCAGTGTTATACAGGGATAGACCTGTCCGCACCAGTACTGTACCCCTGTGTTGTACAGGGATAGACCTGTCCCCACCAGTACTGTACCCCTGTGTTTTATATTGACAGACCTGTCCCCAACAGTACAGTACCCCAGTGTTATACAGTGACAGACCTGTCCCCAACAGTACTGTACCGCCGTGTAATACACTGACAGACCTGTCCCCACCAGTACACTACCCCAGTGTTATACAGAGACAGACCTGTCCCCAACAGGACTGTACCCCAGTGTTATACAGTGAGAAATCTGACCCCACCAGTATTGTCCCCCAGTGTTAAACACTGAAAGACCTGTCCCCACCATTACTGTATCCCAATGTTTTACAGTGACAGTCGTGTCCCCACCAGTACTGTACCCATGTTATACAGAGACAGACCCATCCCCACCAGTACTGTACCCCAGTTTTTTACAAGGATAGACTGTCCCCTCCAGTAGTGTAGCTCTGTGTTATAGTGACAAACCTGTCCCAACCAGTACTGTACCCCAGTGTTATACACTGACAAACCTGTCCCCACTAGTGCTGTACCCCAGTGTTATACAGTGACAGACCTGTCCCCAACAGTACTGTATCCCAGTGTTATACAGTGACAGACCTGTCCCCACCAGTACTGTACCCCAGTGTTATACAGTGACAGACCTGTACCCAACAGTACTGTATCCCAGTGTTATACAGTGACAGACCTGTCCCCACTAGTACTGTACCCCAGTGTTATATAGTGACAGACCTGTCCCCAACAGTACTGTACCCCAGTTTTATACAGTAACAGACCCGTCCCCAGCAGTACTGTACCCCAGTGTTATACAGGGATAGACCTGTCCCCACCAGTACTGTACCCCAGTGTTATACAGGGATAGACCTGTCCCCACCAGTATTGTACACCAGTGTTATACAGTGACAGACCTATCCCCACCAGTACTGTACCCCAGTGTTATACAGGGACAGACCTGTCCCCACCAGTACTGTACCCCAGTGTTATACAGGGATAGACCTGTCCCCACCAGTATTGTACACCAGTGTTATACAGTGACAGACCTATCCCCACAAGTACTGTACCCCAGTGTTATACAGGGACAGACCTGTCCCCACCAGTACTGTACCCCAGTGTTAGACAGTGACAGACCCGTCACCACCAGTACTGTACCCCAGTGTTATACACTGACAGACAGACCTGTCCCCACCAGTACTGTACCCCAGTGTTATACGCTGACAGACCTGTCCCCACCAGTACTATACCCCAGTGTTATACAGGGACAGGCTGCATCCAGGGAACAGGAGAATCGACGTTTCGGGCATAAGCCCTTCTTCAACCCTTTCCTGAAAAACGGCTTATGCCCGAAATGTCGATTCTCCTGTTCCCTGGATGCTGCCTGGCCTGCTGCGCTTTTCCAGCAACACATTTTCAGCTCTGATCTCCAGCATCTGCAGACCTCACTTTATCCTTATACAGGGACAGACCTGTCCACAACAGTACTGTACCCCAGTGTTTAACAGTGACAGACCGATCCCCACCAATGCTGTACCCCAGTGTTATACAGGGACAGACCTGTCCCCACCAGTACTGTACCCCAGTGTTATACAGGGACAGACCTGTCCCCACTAGTATTGTATCCCAGTGTTTTACAGTGACAGACCTGTCCCCACCAGTACAGTACCCCAGTGTTATTCAGTGACATACCTGACCCCACCAGTACTGTCCCCCAGTGTTACACAGTGACAGACCAGTCCCCACCAGTACTGTACACCAGTGTTATACAGTGACAGACCTGTCCCCACCAGTACTGTACCCCAGTGTTATATAGTGACAGACCTGTCCCCACCAGTCCTGTACCCCAGTGTTATACACTGACAGACCAGTTCCCACCAGTACTGTACCCCAGTGTTATACAGGGACAGACCTGCCCCCAACAGTACTGTACCACAGTTTAATACACTGACAGACCAGTCCCCACCAGTGCTGTACCCCAGTGTTGTACAGGGATAGACCTGTCCCCACCAGTACTATACCCCAGTGTTATACCGTGACAGACCTGTCCCCACCAGTACTGTCCCCCAGTGTTATACAGTGACAGACCTGTCCCCAACAGTACTGTACCCCAGTGTTATACAGTGACAGACCTGTCCCCAACAGTACTGTACCCCAGTGGTATACCGTGACAGACCTGCCCCCACCAGTACTGTACCCCAGTGTTATACACTGACAGACCTGTCCCCACCAGTACTATACCCCAGTGATATACAGTGACAGACCTGTCCCCAACAGTACTGTACCCCAGTGTTATACAGTGACAGACCTGTCCCCAACAGTACTGTACCGCCGTGTTATACACTGACAGACCTGTCCCCACCAGTACTGTACCACAGTGTTATACAGTGACAGACCTGTCCACAACAGTACTGTACCCCAGTGTTCTCCAGTGACAGACCTGTCCCCACCAGTACTGTACCCCAGTGTTAGACAGGGACAGACCTGTCCCCACCAGTACTGTACCCCAGTGTTATACAGTGACAGATCTGCCCCACCAGTACTGTACCCCAGTCTTATACAGGGACAGACTGTCCCCTCCAGTAGTGTAGCTCTGTGTTATAGTGACAAACCTGTCCCCACCACTACTGTACCCCAGTGTTATACACTGACAAACCTGTCCCCACTAGTGCTGTACCCCAGTGTTATACAGTGACAGACCTGTCTCCAACAGTACTGTATCCCAGTGTTATACAGTGACAGACCTGTCCCCCACCGGTACTGTATCCCAGTGTTATACAGTGACAGACCTGTCCCCACTAGTACTGTACCCCAGTGTTATATAGTGACAGACCTGTCCCCAACAGTACTGTACCCCAGTTTTATACAGTAACAGACCCGTCCCCAGCAGTACTGTACCCCAGTGTTATACAGGGATAGAGCTGTCCCCACCAGTACTGTACCCCAGTGTTATACAGGGATAGACCTGTCCCCACCAGTATTGTACACCAGTGTTATACAGTGACAGACCTATCCCCACCAGTACTGTACCCCAGTGTTATACAGGGACAGACCTGTCCCCACCAGTACTGTACCCCAGTGTTATACAGGGATAGACCTGTCCCCTCCAGTATTGTACACCAGTGTTATACAGTGACAGACCTATCCCCACAAGTACTGTACCCCAGTGTTATACAGGGACAGACCTGTCCCCACCAGTACTGTACCCCAGTGTTAGACAGTGACAGACCCGTCACCACCAGTACTGTACCCCAGTGTTATACACTGACAGACAGACCTGTCCCCACCAGTACTGTACCCCAGTGTTATAGGCTGACAGACCTGCCCCACCAGTACGATACCCCAGTGTTATACAGGGACAGGCTGCATCCAGGGAACAGGAGAATCGACGTTTCGGGCATAAGCCCTTCTTCAACCCTTTCCTGAAAAACGGCTTATGCCCGAAATGTCGATTCTCCTGTTCCCTGGATGCTGCCTGGCCTGCTGCGCTTTTCTAGCAACACATTTTCAGCTCTGATCTCCAGCATCTGCAGACCTCACTTTATCCTTATACAGGGACAGACCTGTCCACAACAGTACTGTACCCCACTGTTTAACAGTGACAGACCGATCCCCACCAATGCTGTACTCCAGTGTTATACAGGGACAGACCTGTCCCCACAAGTACTGTACCCCAGTGTTATACAGGGACAGACCTGTCCCCACCAGTATTGTATCCCAGTGTTTTACAGTGACAGACCTGTCCCCACCAGTACAGTACCCCAGTGTTATTCAGTGACATACCTGACCCCACCAGTACTGTCCCCCAGTGTTACACAGTGACAGACCTGTCCCCACCAGTACTGTACACCAGTGTTATACAGTGACAGACCTGTCCCCACCAGTACTGTACCCCAGTGTTATATAGTGACAGACCTGTCCCCACCAGTCCTGTACCCCAGTGTTATACACTGACAGACCAGTTCCCACCAGTACTGTACCCCAGTGTTATACAGGGACAGACCTGCCCCCAACAGTACTGTACCACAGTTTAATACACTGACAGACCAGTCCCCACCAGTGCTGTACCCCAGTGTTGTACAGGGATAGACCTGTCCCCACCAGTACTATACCCCAGTGTTATACCGTGACAGACCTGTCCCCACCACTACTGTCCCCCAGTGTTATACAGTGACAGACCTGTCCCCAACAGTACTGTACCCCAGTGTTATACAGTGACAGACCTGTCCCCAACAGTACTGTACCCCAGTGTTATACAGGGATAGACCTGTCCCCACCAGTACTGTACCCCAGTGTTATACAGGGATAGACCTGTCCCCACCAGTACTGTACCCCAGTGTTATACAGTAACAGACCTGTCCCCACCAGTACTGTACCCCAGTGTTATACAGGGATAGGCCTGTCCCCAATAGTACTGTACCCCAGTGTTATACAGGGATAGACCTGTCCCCACCAGTACTGTACCCCAGTGTTATACAGTGACAGACCTGTCCCCACCAGTACTGTACCCCAGTGTTATACAGTGACAGACCTGTCCCCACCAGTACTGCACCCCAGGGTTATACAGTGACAGACCTGTCCCCACCAGTACTGCACCCGTGTTATACAGTGACAGACCTGTCCCCACCAGTACTGCACCCCAGTGTTATACAGTGATAGACCCATCCCCACCAGTACTGTACCCCAGTGTTATACAGGGACAGACCTGTCCCCACCAGTATTGTATCCCAGTGTTTTACAGTGACAGACCTGGTCCCACCAGTACAGTGCCCCAGTGTTATTCAGTGACAGACCTGTCCCCACGAGTACTTTAAGGAGAAAGTGAGGTCTGCAAATGCTGGAGATCAGAGCTGGAAATGTGTTGCTGGAAAAGCGCAGCAGGTCAGGCAGCATCCAGTGAACAGGAAAATCGACGTTTCGGGCATAAGCCCTTCTTCAGGGCTTATGCCCGAAACGTCGATTCTCCTGTTCCCTGGATGCTGCCTGATCTGCTGCGCTTTTCCAGCAACACATTTCCAACCACGAGTACTTTACCCCAGTGTTATACAGTGACAGACCTGTCCCCACCAGTACTGTACACCAGTGTTATACAGTGACAGACCTGTCCCCACCAGTATTGTACCCCAGGGTAATACAGTGACAGACCAGTCCCCACGAGTACTGTACTCCCGTGTTATATAGTGACAGACCTGTCCCCAACAGTACTGTACCCCAGTGTTATACACTGACAGACCTGTCCCCACCAGTACTGTACCCCAGTGTTATACAGGGATAGACCTGTCCCCATCAGTACTATACCCCAGTGTTATACCATGACAGACCTGTCCCCATCAGTAATGTCCCCCAGTGTTATACAGTGACAGACCTGTCCCCACCAGTACTGTCCCCCAGTGTTACACAGTGACAGACCTGTCCCCACCAGTACTATACCCCAGTGTTATACAGTGACAGACCTGTCCCCAACAGTACTGTACCCCAGTGTTATACAGTGACAGACCTGTCCCCACCAGTACTGTACCCCAGTGTTATACATGACAGACCCGTCCCCACCAGTACTGTACCCCAGTGTTATACAGGGATAGACCTGTCCCCACCAGTACTGTACCCCAGTGTTGTACAGGGATAGACCTGTCCCCACCAGTACTATACCCCAGTGTTATACAGGGATAGACCTGTCCCCACCAGTACTGTACACCAGTGTTATACACTGACAGACCTGTCCCCACCAGTACTGTACCCCAGTGTTGTACAGGGATAGACCTGTCCCCACCAGTACTGTACCCCTGTGTTGTACAGGGATAGACCAGTCCCCACCAGTACTGTACCCCTGTGTTTTATATTGACAGACCTGTCCCCAACAGTACAGTACCCCAGTGTTATACAGTGACAGACCTGTCCCCAACAGTACTGTACCGCCGTGTTATACACTGACAGACCTGTCCCCACCAGTACACTACCCCAGTGTTATACAGAGACAGACCTGTCCCCAACAGGACTGTACCCCAGTGTTATACAGTGAGAAACCTGACCCCACCAGTACTGTCCCCCAGTGTTAAACACTGAAAGACCTGTCCCCAACAGTACTGTATCCCAATGTTTTACTGTGACAGTCGTGTCCCCACCAGTACTGTACCCATGTTATACAGAGACAGACCCATCCCCAACAGTACTGTACCCCAGTCTTATACAGGGACAGACTGTCCCCTCCAGTAGTGTAGCTCAGTGTTATAGTGACAAACCTGTCCCCACCACTACTGTACCCCAGTGTTATACACTGACAAACCTGTCCCCACTAGTGCTGCACCCCAGTGTTATACAGTGACAGACCTGTCCCGACCAGTACTGTATCCCAGTGTTATACAGTGACAGACCTGTCCCCACTCGTACTGTACCCCAGTGTTATATAGTGACAGACCTGTCCCCAACAGTACTGTACCCCAGTTTTATACAGTAACAGACCCGTCCCCAGCAGTACTGTACCCCAGTGTTATACAGGGATAGACCTGTCCCCACCAGTATTGTACACCAGTGTTATACAGTGACAGACCTATCCCCACCAGGAATGTACCCCTGTGTTAGACAGTGACAGACCTGTCCCCACCAGTACTGTACCCCAGTGTTATACGCTGACAGACCTGTCCCCACCAGTACTGTACCCCAGTGTTATACAGGGACAGGCAGCATCCAGGGAACAGGAGAATCGACGTTTCGGGCATAAGCCCTTCTTCAACCCTTTCCTGAAGAACGGCTTATGCCCGAAATGTCGATTCTCCTGTTCCCTGGATGCTGCCTGGCCTGCTGCGCTTTTCCAGCAACACATTTTCAGCTCTGATCTCCAGCATCTGCAGACCTCACTTTCTCCTTATACAGGGACAGACCTGTCCCCAACAGTACTGTACCCCATTGTTTAACAGTGACAGACCGATCCCCACCAGTGCTGTACCCCAGTGTTACACAGTGACAGACCTGTCCCCACCAGTACTGTACCCCAGTTTTATACAGGGACAGACCTGTCCCCACCAGTACTGTACCCCAGTGTTATACAGGGACAGACCTGTCCCCACCAGTATTGTATCCCAGTGTTTTACAGTGACAGACCTGTCCCCACCAGTACAGTACCCCAGTGTTATTCAGTGACATACCTGACCCCACAAGTACTGTCCCCCAGTGTTACACAGTGACAGACCTGTCCCCACCAGTACTGTCCCCCAGTGTCATACACTGACAGACCTGTCCCCACGAGTACTGTACCCCAGTGTTATACAGTGACAGACCTGTCCCCACAAGGACTGTACCCCAGTGTTATACAGGGACAGACCTGTCCCCACCAGTACAGTACCCCAGTGTTATTCAGTGACATACCTGACCCCACCAGTACTGTCCCCCAGTGATATACAGTGACAGACCTGTCCCCACCAGTACTGTCCCCCAGTGTTATACACTGACAGACCTGTCCCCACGAGTACTGTACACCAGTGTTATACAGTGACAGACCTGTCCCCACCAGGACTGTACCCCAGTGTTGTACAGTGACAGACCTGTCCCCACCAGTACTGTACCCCAGTGTTAAACAGTGACAGACCAGTCCCCACGAGTACTGTACCCCCGTGTTATATAGTGACAGACCTGTCCCCACCAGTCCTGTACCCCAGTGTTATACACTGACAGACCAGTTCCCACCAGTACTGTACCCCAGTGTTATACAGGGACAGACCTGCCCCCAACAGAACTGTACCACTATGTTATACACTGACAGACCTGTCCCCACCATTGCTGTACCCCAGTGTTGTACAGGGACAGACCTGTCCCCACCAGTACTGTACCCCAGTGTTATACAGTGACAGACCTGTCCCCACCAGTACTTTACCCCAGTGTTATACAGTGACAGACCCGTCCCCACCATTACTGTACCCCAGTGTTATACAGGGATAGACCTGTCCCCACCAGTACTGTACCCCAGTGTTATACAGTGACAGACCTGTCCCCACCAGTACTGTACCCCAGTGTTATACAGGGACAGACCTGTCCCCACCAGTACTGTACCACAGTGTTATACAGTGGTACACCCATCCCCACCAGTACTCCAACAATTCAATAACAGGCTGTAAGGGTGGGGCTACGGCTGGGGAGGGGGGAGGAACTTGTTTTCTTTAATTGACCATAATAATATCAGAACAAGTCAGAGAAACGGAATCAACTTCCTACTCAACTATTCTCGCCAAAAAAATCAGGAGCACAGTGTCCACCGTTCCACACTGACAGACCTGTCCCCAACAATACTGTAGCCCAGTGTTATACAGGGACAGACCAGTACCCCACCAGTACTGTACCCCACTGTTATACAGGGACAGACCCGTACCCCACTAGTACTGTACCCCAGTGTTATACAGGGACAGACCCGTACCCCACCAGTACTGTACCCCAATGTTATACAGGGACAGACCCGTACCCCACCAGTACTGTACCCCAGTGTTATACAGTGACAGACCTGTCCCCACCAGTACTGTACCCCAGAGTTATACAGTGACAAACCTGTCCCCAACCATACTGTACACCAGTGTTATACAGTGACAGACCTGTCCCCAACCGTACTGTACCCCAGTGTTATACAGTGACAGACCTGTCCCCAACAGTACTGTACCCCAGTGTTATACAGGGATAGACCTGACCCCACCAGTACTGTACCCCAGTGTTATATAGTGACAGATCTGTCCCCAACAGTACTGTACCCCAGTGTTATACAGTGACAGACCTGACCCCACCAGTACTGTACCCCAGTGTTATACAGTGACAGACCTATCCCCACCAGTACTGTACCCCAGTGTTAGACAGTGACAGACCCGTCCCCACCAGTACTGTCCCCCAGTGTTATACGCTGACAGACCTGTCCCTACCAGTACTGTACCCCAGTGTTATACAGGGACAGACCTGCCCCCAACAGTACTATACCCCAGTGTTATACAGGGACAGGCAGCATCCAGGGAAAAGGAGAATCGACGTTTCGGGCATAAGCCCTTCTTCAGCCCTTTCCTGAAGAAGGGCTTATGCCCGAAACGTAATTCTCCTGTTCCCTGGATGCCGCCTGACCTGCTGCGCTTTTTCAGCAACACATTTTCAGCTCTGATCTCCAGCATCTGCAGACCTCACTTTCTCCTTATACAGGGACAGACCTGTCCCCAACAGTACTGTACCCCACTGTTAAACAGTGACAGACCCATCCCCACCAGTGCTGTACCCTAGTGTTATACAGTGACAGACCCGTGCCCCACCAGTACTGTACCCCAGTGTTATACAGGGACAGACCCGTACCCCACCAGTACTGTACCCCAGTGTTATACAGGGACAGACCCGTACCCCACCAGTACTGTAACCCAATGTTATACAGGGACAGACCCGTACCCCACCAGTACTGTACCCAGTGTTATACAGGGATAGACCCGTACCCCACCAGTACTGTAACCCAATGTTATACAGGGACAGACCCGTACCCCACCAGTACTGTAACCCAGTGTTATACAGTGACAGACCTGTCCCCACCAGTACTGTACCCCAGTTATACAGTGACAGACCTGTCCCCAACCGTACTGTACACCAGTGTTATACAGTGACAGACCTGTCCCCAACCGTACTGTACCCCAGTTTTATACAGTGACAGACCTGTCCCCAACAGTACTGTACCCCAGTGTTATATAGTGACAGACCTGTCCCCAACAGTACTGTACCCCAGTGTTATACAGTAACAGACCCGTCCCCAGCAGTACTGTAACCCAGTGTTATACAGTGATAGACGCATCCCCAACAGTACTGTACCCCAGTGTTATACACGGACAGACCTGTCCCCACCAGTATTGTATCCCAGTGTTTTACAGTGACAGACCTGGCCCCACCAGTACAGTGCCCCAGTGTTATACAGTGACAGACCTGTCCCCACCAGTACTGTCCCCCAGTGTTATACAGTGACAGACCTGTCCCCACGAGTACTTTAAGGAGAAAGTGAGGTCTGCCGATGCTGGAGATCAGAGCTGGAAATGTGTTGCTGGAAAAGCGCAGCAGGTCAGGCAGCATCCAGAGAACAGGAAAATCGACGTTTCGGGCATAAGCCCTTCTTCAGGGCTTATGCCCGAAACGTCGATTCTCCTGTTCCCTGGATGCTGCCTGATCTGCTGCGCTTTTCCAGCAACACATTTCCAACCACGAGTACTTTACCCCAGTGTTATACAGTGACAGACCTGTCCCCACCAGTACTGTACCCCAGTGTTGTACACTGCGGTACAGTACTGGTGGGGACAGGTCTATCCCTGTATAACACTGGGGTACAGTACTGGTGGGGACAGGTCTGTCACTATATAACACTGGGGTACAGTACTGGTGGGGACAGGTCTGTCACTGTATAACACTGGTGTACAGTACTGGTGGGGACAGGTCTATCCCTGTATAACACTGGGGTATAGTACTGGTGGGGACAGGTCTATCCCTGTACAACACTGGGGTACAGTACTGGTGGGGACAGTTCTATCCCTGTATAACACTGGGGTACAGTACTGGTAGGGACAGGTCTATCCCTGTATAACACTGGGGTATAGTACTGGTGGGGACAGGTCTATCCCTGTGCAACACTGGGGTACAGTACTGGTGGGGACGGGTCTGTCACTGTATAACACTGGGGTACAGTACTGGTGGGGACAGGTCTGTCACTGTTTCACACTGGGGTACAGTACTGTTGTGGACAGGTCTGTCACTGTATAACACTGGTGTACAGTACTGGTGGGGACAGGTGTATCCATGTATAACACTGGGGTATAGTACTGGTGGGGACAGGTCTATCCCTGTACAACACTGGGGTACAGCACTGGTGGGGACAGGTCTGTCAGTGTATAACACTGGGGTACAGTACTGTTGGGGGCAGGTCTATCCCTGTATAACACTGGGGTACAGTACTGGTGGGGACGGGTCTGTCACGGTATAACACTGGGGTACAGAACTGTTGTGGACAGGTCTGTCACTGTATAACACTGGTGTACAGTACTGGTGGGGACAGGTCTATCCCTGTATAACACTGGGGTATAGTACTGGTGGGGACAGGTCTATCCCTGTACAACACTGGGGTACAGTACTGGTGGGGACAGGTCTATCCCTGTATAACACTGGGGTACAGTACTGGTGGGGACAGGTCTATCCCTTTATAACACTGGGGTACAGTACTGGTGGGGACAGATCTGTCACTGTTTCACACTGGGGTACAGTACTGTTGTGGACAGGTCTGTCACTGTATAACACTGGTGTACAGTACTGGTGGGGACAGGTGTATCCATGTATAACACTGGGGTATAGTACTGGTGGGGACAGGTCTATCCCTGTACAACACTGGGGTACAGCACTGGTGGGGACAGGTCTGTCAGTGTATAACACTGGGGTACAGTACTGTTGGGGGCAGGTCTGTCCCTGTATAACACTGGGGTACAGTACTGGTGGGGACGGGTCTGTCACTGTATAACACTGGTGTACAGTACTGGTGGGGACAGGTCCATCCCTGTATAACACTGGGGTATAGTACTGGTGGGGACAGGTCTATCCCTGTACAACACTGGGGTACAGTACTGGTGGGGACAGGTCTATCCCTGTATAACACTGGGGTACAGTACTGGTGGGGACAGGTCTATCCCTTTATAACACTGGGGTACTGTCCCCAACAGTACTGTACCCTAGTGTTATACAGTGACAGACCCGTCCCCACCAGTACTGTACCCCAGTGTTATACAGTGACAGACCTGTCCCCAACAGTACTGTACCCCAGTGTTATACAGTGACAGACCTGTCCCCACCAGTACTGTACCCCAGTGTTATACAGTGACAGACCTGTCCCAAACAGTACTGTACCCCAGTGTTATACAGTGACAGACCCGTCCCCACCAGTACTGTACCCCAGTGTTATACAGGGATAGACCTGTCCCCACCAGTACTGTACCCCAGTGTTATACGCTGACAGACCTGTCCCCACCAGTACTGTACCCCAGTGTTATACAGGGATAGACCTGTCCGCACCAGTACTGTACCCCAGTGTTGTACAGGGATAGACCTGTCCCCACCAGTACTATATCCCAGTGTTATACAGGGATAGACCTGTCCCCACCAGTACTGTACACCAGTGTTATACAGGGATAGACCTGTCCGCACCAGTACTGTATCCCAGGGTTGTACAGGGATAGACCTGTCCCCACCAGTACTGTACCCCAGTGTTATACAGGGATAGACCTGTCCGCACCAGTACTGTACACCAGTGTTATACAGGGATAGACCTGTCCCCACCAGTACTGTACCCCAGTGTTGTACAGGGATAGACCTGTCCCCTCCAGTACTGTACCCCTGTGTTTTCTATTGACTGACCTGTCCCCAACAGTACAGTACCCCAGTGTTATACAGTGACAGACCTGTCCCCAACAGTACTGTACCGCCGTGTTATACACTGACAGACCTGTCCCCACCAGTACACTACCCCAGTGTTATACAGAGACAGACCTGTCTCCAACAGGACTGTACCCCAGTGTTATACAGTGAGAAACCTGACCCCACCAGTACTGTATCCCAGTGTTAAACACTGAAAGACCTGTCCCCACCAGTACTGTATCCCAATGTTTTACAGTGACAGTCGTGTCCCCACCAGTACTGTACCCATGTTATACAGAGACAGACCCCTCCCCAACAGTACTGTACCCCAGTTTTTTACAAGGATGGACCCGTCCCCACCAGTACTGTACCCCAGTCTTATACAGGGACAGACTGTCCCCTCCAGTAGTGTAGCTCAGTGTTATAGTGACAAACCTGTCCCCACCACTACTGTACCCCAGTGTTATACAGTGACAGACCTGTCCCCACCAGTACTGTATCCCAGTGTTATACAGTGACAGACCTGTCCCCACCAGTACTGTACCCCAGTGTTATACAGGGATAGACCTGTCCCCACCAGTACTGTATCCCAGTGTTATACAGTGACAGACCTGTCCCCACTCGTACTGTACCCCAGTGTTATATAGTGACAGACCTGTCCCCAACAGTACTGTACCCCAGTTTTATACAGTAACAGACCCGTCCCCAGCAGTACTGTACCCCAGTGTTATACAGGGATAGACCTGTCCCCACCAGTACTGTACCCCAGTGTTATACAGGGATAGACTTGTCCCCACCAGTATTGTACACCAGTGTTATACAGTGACAGACCTATCCCCACCAGTACTGTACACCAGTGTTAGACAGTGACAGACCCGTCCCCACCAGTACTGTACCCCAGTGTTATACACTGACAGACCTGTCCCCACCAGTACTGTTCCCCAGTGTTAAACGCTGACAGACCTGTCCCCACCAGTACTATACCCCAGTGTTATACAGGGACTGGCAGCATCCAGGGAACAGGAGAATCGACGTTTCGGGCATAAGCCCTTCTTCAACCCTTTGCTGAAGAACGGCTTATGCCCGATATGTCGATTTTCCTGTTCCCTGGATGCTGCCTGGCCTGCTGCGCTTTTCCAGCAACACATTTTCAGCTCTGATCTCCAGCATCTGCGGACCTCACATTTTCTCCTTATACAGGGACAGACCTGTCCCCAACAGTACTGTACCCCACTGTTAAACAGTGACAGACCCATCCCCACCAGTGCTGTACCCTAGTGGTATACAGTGACAGACCTGTCCCCACCAGTACTGTACCCCAGTGTTATACAGGGACAGACCTGTCCCCACCAGTATTGTATCCCAGTGTTTTACAGTGACAGACCTGTCCCCACCAGTACAGTACCCCAGTGTTATACAGTGACAGACCTGACCCCACCAGTACAGTCGCCCAGTGTTACACAGTGACAGACCTGTCCCCACGAGGACTGTACCCCAGTGTTGTACAGTGACAGACCTGTCCCCACCAGTACTGTACACCAGTGTTATACACTGACAAACCTGTCCCCACTAGTGCTGTACCCCAGTGTCATACAGTGACAGACCTGTCCCCACCAGGACTGTATCCCAGTGTTATACAGTGACAGATCTGTCCCCAATAGTACTGTACCCCAGTGTTATATAGTGACAGACCTGTCCCCAACAGTACTGTACCCCAGTTTTATACAGTAACTGACCCGTTCCCACCAGTACTGTACCCCAGTGTTATACAGGGATAGATCTGTCCCCACCAGTACTGTACCCCAATGTTATACAGGGATAGACCTGTCCCCACCAGTACTGTACCCCTGTGTTATACAGTGACAGACCTGTCCCCACCAGTATTGTACACCAGTGTTATACAGTGACAGACCTATCCCCACCAGTACTGTACCCCAGTGTTAGACAGTGACAGACCCGTCCCCACCAGTACTGTACCCCAGTGTTATACACTGACAGACCTGTCCCCACCAGTACTGTACCCCAGTGTTATACGCTGACAGACCTGTCCCCACCAGTACTATACCCCAGTGTTATACAGGGACAGGCAGCAACCCTTTCCTGAAGAAGGGCTTATGCCCGAAATGTCGATTCTCCTGTTCCCTGGATGCTGCCTGGCCTGCTGCGCTTTTCCAGCAACACATTTTCAGCTCTGATCTCCAGCATCTGCAGACCTCACTTTCTCCTTATACAGGGACAGACCTGTCCCCAACAGTACTGTACCCCCGTGTTATATAGTGACAGACCTGTCCCCACCAGTCCTGTACCGCAGTGTTATACACTGACAGACCAGTTCCCACCAGTACTGTACCCCAGTGTTATACAGGGACAGACCTGCCCCCAACAGTACTGTACCACAGTGTTATACACTGACAGATCTGTCCCCACCAGTGCTGTACCCCAGTGTTGTACAGGGATAGACCTGTCCCCACCAGTACTATACCCCAGTGTTATACCGTGACAGACCTGTCGCCACCAGTACTGTACCCCAGTGTTATACAGTGACAGACCTGTCCCCAACAGTACTGTACCCCAGTGTTATACAGTGACAGACCTGTCCCCACCAGGACTGTGCCCCCGTGTTATATAGTGACAGACCTATCCCCACCAGTACTGTCCCCCAGTGTTATACACTGACAGACCAGTTCCCACCAGTACTGTACCCCAGTGTTATACAGGGACAGACCTGCCCCCAACAGTACTGTACCACAGTGTTATACACTGACAGACCTGTCCCCACCAGTGCTGTACCCCAGGGTTGTACAGGGATAGACCTGTCCCCACCAGTACTATACCCCAGTGTTATACCGTGACAGACCTGTCCCCACCAGTGCTGTATCCCAGTGTTGTACAGTGACAGACCTGTCCCCACCAGTACTGTACCCCAGTGTTATACCGTGACAGACCTGTCCCCAACAGTACTGTACCCCAGTGTTATACAGGGATAGACCTGTCCCCACCAATACTGTACACCAGTGTTATACACTGACAGACCTGTCCCCACCAGTACTATACCCCAGTGATATACAGTGACAGACCTGTCCCCAACAGTACTGTACCCCAGTGTTATACGGGATAGACCTGTCCCCACCAGTACTGTACCCCAGTGTTGTACAGGGATAGACCTGTCCCCACCAGTACTATACCCCAGTGTTATACAGGGATAGACCTGTCCTCACCAGTACTGTACCCCAGTGTTATACAGTGACAGACCTGTCCCCACCTGTACTGTACCCCAGTGTTATACAGTGACAGACCCGTTCCCACCAGTACTGTACCCCAGTGTTATACAGGGATAGATCTGTCCCCACCAGTACTGTACCCCAATGTTATACAGGGATAGACCTGTCCCCACCAGTACTGTACCCCTGTGTTATACAGTGACAGACCTGTCCCCACCAGTATTGTACACCAGTGTTATACAGTGACAGACCTATCCCCACCAGTACTGTACCCCAGTGTTATACAGTGACAGACCTGTCCCCATCAGTACTGTCCCCCAGTGTTATACAGTGACAGACCTGTCCCCAACAGTACTGTACCCTAGTGTTATACAGTGACAGACCCGTCCCCACCAGTACTGTACCCCAGTGTTATACAGTGACAGACCTGTCCCCACCAGTACTGTACCCCAGTGTTGTACAGGGATAGACCTGTCCCCACCAGTACTATACCCCAGTGTTATACAGGGATAGACCTGTCCCCACCAGTACTGTCCCCCAGTGTTATACAGTGACAGACCTGTCCCCAACAGTACTGTACCCTAGTGTTATACAGTGACAGACCCGTCCCCACCAGTACTGTACCCCAGTGTTATACAGTGACAGACCTGTCCCCACCAGTACTGTACCCCAGTGTTGTACAGGGATAGACCTGTCCCCACCAGTACTATACCCCAGTGTTATACAGGGATAGACCTGTCCCCACAAGTACTGTACCCCAGTGTTATATAGTGACAGACCTGTCCCCACCAGTACTGTACCCCAGTGTTAGACAGTGACAGACCCGACCCCACCAGTACTGTACCCCAGTGTTATACAGGGATAGACCTGTCCCCACCAGTATTGTACCGCAGTGTTATACAGGGATAGACCTGTCCCCACCAGTACTGTACCCCAGTGTTATACTGTGACAGACCTGTCCCCACCTGTACTGTACCCCAGTGTTATACAGTGACAGACCCGTTCCCACCAGTACTGTACCCCAGTGTTATACAGGGATAGATCTGTCCCCACCAGTACTGTACCCCAATGTTATACAGGGATAGACCTGTCCCCACCTGTACTGTACCCCAGTGTTATACAGTGACAGACCCGTTCCCACCAGTACTGTACCCCAGTGTTATACAGGGATAGATCTGTCCCCACCAGTACTGTACCCCAATGTTATACAGGGATAGACCTGTCCCCACCAGTACTATACCCCAGTGTTACACAGTGACAGACCTGTCCCCAAGAGTACTGTACCCCAGTGTTATACAGGGATAGACCTGTCCCCACCAGTACTGTACCCCAGTGTTGTACAGGGATAGACCTGTCCCCACCAGTACTATACCCCAGTGTTATACAGGGATAGACCTGTCCCCACCAGTACTGTACAACAGTGTTATACAGTGACAGACCTGTCCCCACCAGTACTGTACCCCAGTGTTATACAGTGACAGACCTGTCCCCACCAGTACTGTACCCCAGTGTTGTACAGTGACAGACCCGTCCCCACCAGTACTGTACCCCAGTGTTATACAGGGATAGACCTGTCCCCACCAGTACTGTACCCCAGTGTTATACGGGGATAGACCCGTCCTCACCAGTACTGTACCCCAGTGTTATACAGGGATAGACCTGTCCCCACCAGTACTGTACCCCAGTGTTGTACAGGGATAGACCTGTCCCCACCAGGACTATACCCCAGTGTTATACAGGGATAGACCTGTCCCCACCAGTACTATACCCCAGTGTTATACAGGGATAGACCTGTCCCCACCAGTACTGTACCCCAGTGTTGTACAGGGATAGACCTGTCCCCACCAGTACTATACCCCAGTGTTATACAGGGATAGACCTGTCCCCACCAGTACTGTACACCAGTGTTATACAGTGACAGACCTGTCCCCACCAGTACTGTACCCCAGTGTTATATAGTGACAGACCTGTCGCCACCAGTACTGTACCCCAGTGTTATACAGGGATAGACCTGACCCCACCAGTACTGTACCCCAGTGTTATACAGGGATAGACCTGTCCCCACCAGTACTGTACTCCAGTGTTGTACAGGGATAGACCTGTCCCCACCAGTACTATACCCCAGTGTTATACAGGGATAGACCTGTCCCCACCAGTACTGTACACCAGTGTTATACACTGACAGACCTGTCCCCACCAGGACTGTACCCCAGTGTTATATAGTGACAGATCTGTCCCCACCAGTACTATACCCCAGTGTTATACAGGGACAGGCAGCATCCAGGGAACAGGAGAATCGACGTTTCGGGCATAAGCCCTTCTTCAGCCCTTTCCTGAAGGAGGTCTTATGCCCGAAACGTCGATTCTCTGTTCCCTGGATGCTGCCTGACCTGCTGCGCTTTTCCAGCAACACATTTTCAGCTCTGATCTCCAGCATCTGCAGACCTCACTTTCTCCTTATACGGGGACAGACCTGTCCCCAACAGTACTGTACCCCACTGTTAAACAGTGACAGACCCATCCCCACCAGTACTGTACCCCAGTGTTATACAGTGACAGACCTGTCCCCACCAGTACTGTTCCCCAGTGTTATACAGGGATAGACCTGTCCCCACCAGTACTGTACCCCAGTGTTATACAGTGATAGACGCATCCCCACCAGTACTGTACCCCAGTGTTATACAGGGACAGACCTGTCCCCACCAGTATTGTATCCCAGTGTTTTACAGTGACAGACCTGCTCCCACCAGTACAGTACCCCAGTGTTATACAGTGACAGACCTGTCCCCACCAGTACTGTCCCCCAGTGTTATGCACTGACAGACCTGTCCCCACGAGTACTGTACCCCAGTGTTATACAGGGATAGACCTGTCCCCACCAGTACTGTACCCCAGTGTTGTACAGTGACAGACCTGTCCCCACCAGTACTGTACACCAGTGTTATACAGTGACAGACCTGTCCACACCAGTACTGTCCCCCAGTGTTATACACTGACAGACCTGTCCCCACCAGTACTGTACCCCAGTGTTATACGCTGACAGACCTGTCCCCACCAGTACTATACCCCAGTGTTATACAGGGACAGGCAGCATCCAGGGAACAGGAGAATCGACGTTTCGGGCATAAGCCCTTCTTCAGCCCTTTCCTGAAGGAGGTCTTATGCCCGAAACGTCGATTCTCTGTTCCCTGGATGCTGCCTGACCTGCTGCGCTTTTCCAGCAACACATTTTCAGCTCTGATCTCCAGCATCTGCAGACCTCACTTTCTCCTTATACAGGGACAGACCTGTCCCCAACACTACTGTACCCCACTGTTAAACAGTGACAGACCCATCACCACCAGTACTGTACCCCAGTGTTATACAGGGACAGACCTGTCCCCACCAGTATTGTATCCCAGCTCTGATCAGCTCTGATCTCCAGCATCTGCAGACCTCACTTTCTCCTTATACAGGGAGAAAGTGTACCCTAGTGTTATACAGTGACAGACCTGTCCCCACCAGTACTGTTCCCCAGTGTTATACAGTGATAGACCCATCCCCACCAGTACTGTACCCCAGTGTTATACAGGGATAGACCTGTCCCCACCAGTACTGTCCACCAGTGTTGTACAGGGATAGACCTGTCCCCACCAGTA
The DNA here is from genome assembly GCF_037043375.1 of Chiloscyllium plagiosum. Taxonomy (NCBI): domain Eukaryota; kingdom Metazoa; phylum Chordata; class Chondrichthyes; order Orectolobiformes; family Hemiscylliidae; genus Chiloscyllium; species Chiloscyllium plagiosum. Next base: position 26,360,723 of record NW_028270183.1, on the reverse strand, counting down.
CTGTACCCCAGTGTTATACGCTGACAGACCTGTCCCCACCAGTACTATACCCCAGTGTTATACAGGGACAGGCAGCATCCAGGGAACAGGAGAATCGACGTTTCGGGCATAAGCCCTTCTTCAGCCCTTTCCTGAAGGAGGTCTTATGCCCGAAACGTCGATTCTCCTGTTCCCTGGATGCTGCCTGACCTGCTGCGCTTTTCCAGCAACACATTTTCAGCTCTGATCTCCAGCATCTGCAGACCTCACTTTCTCCTTATACAGGGACAAACCTGTCCCCAACAGAACTGAACCCCACTGTTAAGCAGTGACAGACCCATCCCCACCAGTGCTGTACCCCAGTGTTATACAGTGATAGACCCATCCCCACCAGTACTGTACCCCAGTGTTATATAGTGACAGACCTGTCCCCACCACTATTGTATCCCAGTGTTTTACAGTGACAGACCTGTTCCCACCAGTACAGTACCCCAGTGTTATACAGTGACAGACCTGTCCCCACCAGTACTGTCCCCCAGTGTTATACACTGACAGACCTGTCCCCACGAGTACTGTACCCCAGTGTTATACAGTGACAGACCTGTCCCCACCAGTACTGTACCCCAGTGTTGTACAGTGACAGACCTGTCCCCACCAGTACTGTACCCCAGTGTTATACAGTGACAGACCTGTCCCCACGAGTACTGTACCCCCGTGTTATATAGTGACAGACCTGTCCCCAACAGTACTGTACCCCAGTGTTATCCAGTGACAGACCTGTTCCCACCAGTACTGTCCCCCAGTGTTATACAGGGACAGACCTGCCCCGAACAGTACTGTACCACAGTGTTATACACTGACAGACCTGTCCCCACCAGTAATGTCCCCCAGTGTTATACAGTGACAGACCTGTCCCCAACAGTACTGTACCCCAGTGTTATACCGTGAAAGACCTGCCCCCACCAGTACTGTACCCCAGTGTTATACAGTGACAGACCTGTCCCCACCAGTACTGTACCCCAGTGTTATACACTGACAGACCTGTCCCCACCAGTACTATACCCCAGTGTTATACAGTGACAGACCTGTCCCCAAGAGTACTGTACCCCAGTGTTATACAGGGATAGACCTGTCCCCACCAGTACTGTACCCCAGTGTTGTACAGGGATAGGCCTGTCCCCACCAGTACTATACCCCCTTGTTATACAGGGATAGACCTGTCCCCACCAGTACTGTACAACAGTGTTATACAGTGACAGACCTGTCCACAACAGTACTGTACCCCAGTGTTATACATTGACAGACCTGTCCCCACCAGTACTGTACCCCTGTGTTATACAGTGACAGACCCGTCCCCACCAGTACTGTACCCCAGTGTTATACAGGGATAGAACTGTCCCCACCAGTACTGTACCCCAGTGTTATACAGGGATAGACCTATCCCCACCAGTACTGTACACCAGTGTTATACAGTGACAGACCTGTCCCCACCAGTACTGTACCCCAGTGTTATACAGTGACAGACCCGTCCCCACCAGTACTGTACCCCAGTGTTATACAGGGATAGACCTGTCCCCACCAGTACTATACCCAAGTGTTATACAGGGATAGACCTGTCCCCACCAGTACTGTACCCCAGTGTTGTACAGGGATAGACCTGTCCCCACCAGTACTATACCCCAGTGTTATACAGGGATAGACCTGTCCCCACCAGTACTGTACACCAGTGTTATACAGTGACAGACCTGTCCCCACCAGTACTGTACCCCAGTGTTATATAGTGACAGACCTGTCCCCACCAGTACTGTACCCCAGTGTTATACAGGGATAGACCTGTCCCCACCAGTACTGTACCCCAGTGTTATACAGGGATAGACCTGTCCCCACCAGTACTGTACCCCAGTGTTAGACAGTGACAGATCCGTCCCCACCAATACTGTACCCCAGTGTTATACAGAGACAGACCTGTACCCACCAGTACTGTACCCCAGTGTTATACACTGACAGACCTGTACCCACCAGTACTGTACCCCAGTGTTATACGCTGACAGACCTGTCCCCACCAGTACTATACCCCAGTGTTATACAGGGACAGGCAGCATCCAGGGAACAGGAGAATCGACGTTTCGGGCATAAGCCCTTCTTCAGCCCTTTCCTGAAGGAGGTCTTATGCCCGAAACGTCGATTCTCTGTTCCCTGGATGCTGCCTGACCTGCTGCGCTTTTCCAGCAACACATTTTCAGCTCTGATCTCCAGCATCTGCAGACCTCACTTTCTCCTTATACAGTTACAGACCTGTCCCCACCAGTACTGTACCCCAGTGTTATACAGGGACAGACCCATCCCCACCAGTATTGTCTCCCAGTGTTATACAGTGACAGACCTGTCCCCACCAGTACTGTACCCCAGTGTTATACAGTGACAGACCCGTCCCCACCAGTACTGTACCCCAGTGTTATACAGGGATAGACCTGTCCCCACCAGGACTATACCCCAGTGTTATACAGGGATAGACCTGTCCCCACCAGTACTATACCCCAGTGTTATACAGTGATAGACCCATCTCCACCAGTACTGTACCCCAGTGTTGTACAGTGACATACCTGTCCCCAACAATACTGTACCCCAGTGTTATACACTGACAGACCTGTCCCCACCAGTACTGTACCCCAGTGTTATACACTGATAAACCTGTCCCCACTAGTACTGTACCCCAGTGTTATACACTGACAATCCTGCCCCCACCGGTACTGTACCCCAGTGTTATACACTGACAAACCTGCCCCCACCAGTGCTGTACCCCAGTGTTATACAGTGACAGACCTGTCCGCACCAGTACTGTATCCCAGTGTTATACAGTGACAGACCTGTCCCCAGCAGTTCTGTACCCCAGTGTTATACAGGGACAGACCTGTCCCCACCAGTACTGTACCCCAGTGTTATACACTGACAGACCTGTCCCCACCAGTACTGTACACCAGTGTTATACAGTGGCAGACCTGTCCCCACCAGTACTGTACCCCAGGGTTATACAGTGATAGACCTGTCCCCAGCAGTTCTGTACCCCAGTGTTAGACAGGGACAGACCTGTCCCCACCAGTACTGTACCCCAGTGTTATACACTGACAGACCTGTCCCCACCAGTACTGTACACCAGTGTTATACAGTGGCAGACCAGTCCCCCCCAGTACTGTACCCCCGTGTTATACAGTGACAGACCCGTCCCCACCAGTACTGTACCCTAGTGTTACACAGTGACAGACCTGTCCCCAACAGTACTGTACCCCAGTGTGATACAGGGATATACCTGTCCCCACCAGTACTGTACCCCAGGGTTATACAGGGGCAGACCTGTCCCCAACAGTACTGTATCCCACTGTTATAAAGTGACAGACCCGTCCCCACCAGTACTGTACCCTAGTGTTATACAGTGACAGACCTGTCCCCACCAGGACTGTATCCCTGGGTCATACAGGGACAGACTCGTCGCCACCAGTACTGTACACCAGTGTTATACAATGACAGACCTGTCATCACCAGTACTGTGCCACAGTGCTATGCAGTGACAGATCTGTCCCCACCAGTTCTGTACCCCAGTGGAAGACAGTGACAGGCCAGTCCCCAACAGTTCTGTAAACCAGTGTTATACAGTGGCAGACCTGTCCCAACCAGTACTGTAACCCAGTGTTATACAGAGACAGACCTGTCGCCATCAGCACTGTACCCCAGTGTTATACAGTGACAGACCTGTCCCCACCAATACTGTACCACAGTGTTATACAGTGACAGACCTGTCCCCACCAGTACTGTACCCCAGTGTTATACAGTGACAGCCGTGTCCCCAAAAGTACTGTACCACAGTGTTATACTGTGACCCACCTGTCCCCATCAGTACTGTACCCCAGTGTTATACAGTTATACACCTGTCCCCACCAGTACTGTACCCCAGGGTTATACAGTGATAGACCTGTCCCCAGCAGTTCTGTACCCCAGTGTTAGACAGGGACAGACCTCTCCCCACCAGTACTGTACCCCAGTGTTATACACTGACAGACCTGTCCCCACCAGTACTGTTCACCAGTGTTATACAGTGGCAGACCAGTCCCCACCAGTACTGTACCCCCGTGTTATACAGTGACAAACCCGTCCCCGCCAGTACTGTACCCTAGTGTTACACAGTGACAGACCTGTCCCCACCAGTACTGTACCCCAGTGTGATACAGGGATATACCTGTCCCCACCAGTACTATACCCCAGGGTTATACAGGGGCAGACCTGTCCCCAACAGTACTGTACCCCACTGTTATAAAGTGACAGACCCGTCCCCACCAGTACTGTACCCTAGTGTTATACAGTGACAGACCTGTCCCCACCAGGACTGTATCCCTGGGTCATACAGGGACAGACTCGTCCCCACCAGTACTGTACACCAGTGTTATACAGTGACAGACCTGTCACCACCAGTACTGTACCACAGTGCTATGCAGTGACAGATCTGTCCCTACCAGTTCTGTACCCCAGTGTAATACAGTGACAGGCCATCCCCAACAGTACTGTAAACCAGTGTTATACAGCGGCAGACCTGTCCCAACCATTACTGTACCCCAGTGTTATACAGTGACAGACTCGTCCCCACCAGTACTGTACCCCAGTGTTATACAGTAACAGACCTGTCCCCAACAGTACTGTACCCCAGTATATACAGTGACAGACCTGTCCCCACCAGTACTGTACCCCAGTGTTTTACAGTGACAGACATGTCCCCACCAGTACTGTACCCCAGTGTTATACAGTGATAGACCCATCCCCACCAGTACTGTACCCCCGTGTTATACAGTGACATACTCGTCTCCACCAGTACTGTCAGTGTTATACAGTGACAGACCTGACCCCACCAGTACTGTACACCAGTGTTATAGAGGGACAGATCTGTCCCCACCAGTACTGTACCCCACTGTTATACAGAGACAGACCTGTCCCCACCTGTACTGTCCCCCAGTGTTATACAGTGACAGACCTGACCCCACCAGTACTGTAGCCCAGTGTTATACGGTGATAAACCTGTCCCGACAAGTACTGTACCCCAGTGTTATAGAGTGAAAGACCTATCACAATCAGTTCTATACCCCAGTGTTATACAGTGACAGACCTGTCCCCAACAGTACTGTACCCCAGTGTTATACAGGGATAGACCTGTCCCCACCAGTACTGTACACCAGTGTTATACAGTGACAGACCTGTCCCCACCAGTACTGTACCCCAGTGATATACAGTTATATAGTGGCAGACCTGTCCCCACCAGTACTGTACCCCAGGGTTATACAGTGACAGACCCGTCCCCACCGGTACTGTACCCCAGTGTTATACAGAGATAGACCTGTCCCCACCAGTACTGTACCCCAGTGTTATACAGGGATAGACCTGTCCCCATCAGTACTGTACACCAGTGTTATACAGTGACAGACCTGTCCCCACCAGTACTGTACCCCAGTGTTATACACTGACAGACCTGTCCCCACCAGTACTATACCCCAGTGTTATACAGTGACATACCTGTCCCCACCAGTACTGTACCCCAGTGTTATACAGGGATAGACCTGTCCCCACCAGTACTGTACCCCAGGGTTATACAGTGATAGACCTGTCCCCGGCAGTTCTGTACCCCAGTGTTAGACAGGGACAGACCTGTCCCCACCAGTACTGTACCCCAGTGTTATACACTGACAGACCTGTCCCCACCAGTACTGTACACCAGTGTTATACAGTGGCAGACCAGTCCCCACCAGTACTGTACCCCCGTGTTATACAGTGACAAACCCGTCCCCGCCAGTACTGTACCCTAGTGTTACACAGTGACAGACCTGTCCCCACCAGTACTGTACCCCAGTGGGATACAGGGATATACCTGTCCCCGCCAGTACTTTACCCCAGGGTTATACAGGGGCAGACCTGTCCCCAACAGTACTGTACCCCACTGTTATAAAGTGACAGACCCGTCCCCACCAGTACTGTACCCTAGTGTTATACAGTGACAGACCTGTCCCCACCAGGACTGTATCCCTGGGTCATACAGGGACTGACTCGTCCCCACCAGTACTGTACACCAGTGTTATACAGTGACAGACCTGTCACCACCAGTACTGTACCACAGTGCTATGCAGTGACAGATCTGTCCCTACCAGTTCTGTACCCCAGTGTAATACAGTGACAGGCCATCCCCAACAGTACTGTAAACCAGTGTTATACAGCGGCAGACCTGTTCCAACCAGTACTGTACCCCAGTGTTATACAGAGACAGACCTGTCGCCATCAGCACTGTACCCCAGTGATATACAGTGACAGACCTGTCCCCACCAATACTGTACCACAGTGTTATACAGTGACAGACCTGTCCCCACCAGTACTGTACCCCAGTGTTATACAGGGATAGACCTGTCCCCACCAGTACTGTACACCAGTGTTATAGAGGGACAGACCAGTCCCCACCAGTACTGTACACCAGTGTTATACAGTGACAGACCTGTCCCCACCAGTACTGTACACCAGTGTTATAGAGGGACAGACCAGTCCCCACCAGTACTGTACCCCACTGTTATACAGAGACAGACCTGTCCCCACCTGTACTGTCCCCCAGTGTTATACAGTGACAGACCTGACCCCACCAGTACTGTAGCCCAGTGTTATACGGTGATAAACCTGTCCCGACAAGTACTGTACACCAGTGTTATACAGTGATAGACCTGTCCCCAACAGTACTGTACCCCAGTGTTATACAGGGATAGACCTGTCCCCACCAGTACTGTACACCAGTGTTATACAGTGACAGACCTGTCCCCACCAGTACTGTACCCCAGTGATATACAGTTATATAGTGGCAGACCTGTCCCCACCAGTACTGTACCCCAGGGTTATACAGTGACAGACCCGTCCCCACCGGTACTGTACCCCAGTGTTATACAGAGATAGACCTGTCCCCACCAGTACTGTACCCCAGTGTTATACAGGGATAGACCTGTCCCCATCAGTACTGTACACCAGTGTTATACAGTGACAGACCTGTCCCCACCAGTACTGTACCCCAGTGTTATACACTGACAGACCTGTCCCCACCAGTACTATACCCCAGTGTTATACAGTGACATACCTGTCCCCACCAGTACTGTACCCCAGTGTTATACAGGGATAGACCTGTCCCCACCAGCACTGTACCCCAGTGTTGTACAGGGATAGACCTGTCCCCACCAGTACTATACCCCAGTGTTATACAGTGACAGACCTGTCCCCAACAGTACTGTAACCCAGTGTTATACACTGACAGACCTGTCCCCACCAGTACTGTACCCCAGTGTTATACAGAGACAGACTTGTCCCCACCAGTACTGTACCCCAGTGTTATAGAGTGACAGATCTGTCCCCACCAGTACTGTACCCCAGTGTTATACAGGGACAGAGCTGTCCCCAACTGTACTGTACACCAGTGTTATACAAGGACAGACCCGTCCCCACCATTACTGTATCCCAGTGTTATACAGGGACAGACCCGTCCCCAACAGTACTGTACCCCAGTGTTATACACTGAAAGACCTGTCCCCACCAGTACTGTATCCCAATGTTTTACAGTGACAGTCGTGTCCCCACCAGTACTGTACCCATGTTATACAGAGACAGACCCATCCCCAACTGTACTGTCCCCCAATTGTTTATAAGGATAGACCCGTCCCCACCAGTACTGTACCCCAGTCGAAAACAGGGACAGACTGTCCCCTCCAGTAGTGTAGCTCAGTGTTATAGTGACAAACCTGTCCCCACCACTACTGTACCCCAGTGTTATACACTGACAAACCTGTCCCCACCAGTGCTGTACCCCAGTGTTATACAGTGACAGACCTGTCCCCACCAGGACTGTATCCCAGTGTTATACAGTGACAGACGTGTCCCCTCCAGTACTGTAGCACAGTGTCATACAGTGACAGACCTGTCCCCACCAGTACTGTACGCCAGTGTTATAGTGACAAACCTGTCCCCCAGTGTTATACACTGACAGACCTGTCCCCACCAGTACTGTACCCCTGTGTTATACAGGGACAAATCTGACCCCACTAGTACTGTACCCCAGTGTTATACAGTGACAGACTTATCCCCACCAGTACTGTCCCCCAGTGTTATACACTGACAGACCTGTCCCCCCCAGTACTGTACCTCAGTGTTATACAGGGGCAGACCTGTCCCCACCAGTTCTGTACCCCAGTGTTATACAGTGATAGACCTGTCCCCACCAGTACTGTCCCCCAGAGTTATACACTGAATGTTCTGTCCCCACCAGTACTGTATCCCAGTGTTATACAGTGACACACCAGTCCCCACCGGTACTGTAAACCAGTGTTATACAGTGACAGACCGATCCTTAACCGTTCTGTACCCCAGTGTTATACAGTGACAGACCTGTCCCCATCAGTACTGTATCCCAGTTTTGTACAGTGACCGACGTGTCCCCTCCAGTACTGTACCCCATTGTTATACAGTGACAGACCTGTCCCCACCAGTACTGTACCCTAGTGTTATAGTGACAAACCTGTCCCCACCAGTACTGTACCCCAGTGTTATACAGTGACAGACCTGTACCCACCAGACCTGTACCCCAGTGTTATTCAGTGACAGACCTGTCCCCACCAGTACTGTCCCCCAGTGTTATACAATGACAGGCCTGCCCCACCAGTACTGTATCCCAGTTTTGTACTGTGACAGACGTGTCCCCTCCAGTACTGTATCCCAATGTTATACAGCGACAGACGTGACCCTCCAGTACTGTAGCCCAGTGTTATACTGACAAACCTGTCCCTACCAGTTCTGTACCCCAGTGTTATACACAGATAGACCTGGCCCCACCAGCACTTTACCCCAGTGTTATACAGTGACAGACCTGTCCTCACCAGTACTGAACCCCAGTGTTATACAGGGATAGACCTGTCCCCACCAGTACTGTACGCCAGTGTTATAGTGACAAACCTGTCCCCCAGTGTTATACAGTGACAAATCTGACCCCACCAGTACTGTCCCCCAGTGTTATACAGTGACAGACCTGTCCCCACCAGCACTGTACACCAGTGTTATACAGTGACAGACTTATCCCCACCAGTACTGTACCCCAGTGTTATACAGTGACAGACTTGTCCCCACCAGTACTATACCCCAGTGTTGTACAGTGACAGACCAGTCCCCACCAGTACTTTACCTCAGTGTTATACAGTGACAAACCTGTCCACACCAGTTCTGGGATACAGGGAGTATGGGTGTGATACAGGGATACAGGGAGTATGGGCCTGATACTGGGATACAGGGAGTGTCAGTCGGATACAAGCATACAGGGAGTGAGGGACTGATACTGGTATAAAGGGTGTGTGGGCCTGATACTGGGATACAGGGAGTGTGTGTCTGATACTGGGATACAGGGAGTGTGGGTGTGATACTGGGATACCGGGGGTGTGGGTGTGATACTGGGATACCGGGAGTGTGGGACTGATACTGGGATACAGGGAGTGTGGGTCTGATACTGGGATACAGGGAGTGTGGGACTGATACTGGGATACAGGGAGTGTGGGTGTGATGCTGGGATACATGGAGTGTGGTTCTGATACTGGGATACAGAGAGTGTGTGAGAGATACTGGGATGCAGGCAGTGTGGGTGTGATATTGGGATACAGGGAGTGTGGGTCTGATAGTGGGATACAGGGTGTGTGGGTGTGATACAGGGATACAGGGAGTGTGGGTCTGATACTGGGATACAGGGAGTGTGGGTCTGATACTGGGTTACAGGGAGTTCGGTCTGATACTGGGATACAGGGAGTGTGGGACTGATACTGGGATACAGGGAGTGTGGGATTGATACTGGGATACAGGGAGTGTGGGTGTGATACTGGGATACAGGGAGTGTGGGTCTGATACTGGGATACAGGGAGTGAGGAACTGATACTGTGATACAGGGAGTGTGGGTCTGATACTGGGATACAGGGAGTGTGGGTCTGATACTGGGATACAGGGTGTGTGGGTGTGATACTGGGATACAGGGAGTGAGGAACTGATACTGTGATACAGGGAGTGTGGGTCTGATACTGGGATACAGGGAGTGTGTGTCTGATACTGGGATCCAAGGTGTGTGGGTGTGATGCTGGGATACAGGGAATGTGGGTGTGATACTGGGATACAGGGTGTGTGGGTGGGATACTGGGATTCAGTGTGTTTGGGTGTGATACTGGGATACAGGGAGTGTTGGTCTGATACTGAGATAAGGGAGTGTGGGACTGATACTGGGATAGAGGGAGAATGGGTCTGATACTGGGATACAGGGAGTGTGGAACTGATACTGGGATACAGGGAGTTGGGTCTGATACTGGGATACAGGGAGTGTGGGTCTGATACTGGGATAGTGGGAGTGTGGGTGTGATAGTTGGATTCAGGGAGTGTGTGTGATACTGGGATACAGGGAGTGTGAGACTGATACTGGGATACAGGGAGTGTGGGACTGATACTGGGCTAAAGGGAGTGTGGGTGTGATACTGGGATAGGGGGAGTGTGGGCGTGATACTGGGATAGAGAGAGTGTGGGTGTGATACTGGGATACAGGGAGTGTGGGTCTGATACTGGGATACAGGGAGTGTGGGTGTGATACTGGGATACAGGGAGTGTGGGTCTGATACTTGGATACAGGGAGTGTGTGTGATACTGGGATACAGGGAGTTTGGGTCTGATACTGGGATACAGGGAGTGAGGAACTGATACTGGGATACAGGGAGTGTGGGTCTGATACTGGGATACAGGGAGTGTGGGTCTGATACTGGGATGCAGGGAGTGTGGGTCTGATACTGGGATAAAGTGAGTGTGGGACTGATACTGGGATACAGGGAGTGAGGAACTGATACTGGGATACAGGGAGTGTGGGTCTGATACTGGGATACAGGGAGTGTGGGTCTGATACTGGGATAAAGTGAGTGTGGGACTGATACTGGGATACGGGGAGTGTGGGGCTGATACTGGGATACAGGGAGTGTGGGTGTGATACTGGGATACAGGGAGTGTGGGCTGATACTGGGCTAAAGGGAGTGTGGGTGTGATACTGGGATACAGGGAGTGTGGGTCTGATACTGGGATACAGGGAGTGTGTGTGATACTGGGTTACAGGGATTTTGGGTCTGAGACTGGGATACAGGGAGTGAGGAACTGATACTGGGATAAAGTGAGTGTGGGACTGATACTGGGATACAGGGAGTGTGGGTGTGATACTGGGATACAGGGCGTGTGGGTCTGATACTGGGATACAGGGTGTGTGGGACTGATACTGGAATACAGGGAGTGTGGGTGTGATACTGGGATACAGGGAGTGTGGGACTGATACTGGGATACAGGGAGCGTGGGTCTGATACTGGGATAAAGTGAGTGTGGGACTGATACTGGGATACAGGGAGTGTGGGTGTGATACTGGGATACAGGGTGTGTGGGTCTGATACTGGGATACAGGGAGTGTGGGTCTGATTCTGGGATACAGGGAGTGTGGGACTGATACTGGGATACAGGGAGTGTGGGTGTGATACTGGGATACAGGGTGTGTGGGTCTGATACTGGGATACAGGGAGTGTGGGAATGACACTGGGATACAGGGAGTGAGGGACTGACACTGGGATACAGGGAGTGTGGGTGTGATACTGGGATATAGGGAGTGTGGGTCTGATACTGGGATACAGGGAGTGTGGGTCTGATTCTGGGATACAGGGAGTGTGGGACTGATACTGGGATACAGGGTGTGTTGGTCTGAAACTGGGATATAGGTAGTGTGGGTCTGATACTGGGATACAGGGAGTGTGGGTGTGATACTGGGATACAGGGAGTGTGGGACGGATACTGGGATACCGGGAGTATGGGTCTGATACTGGGATACAGGGAGTGAGGAACTGATACTGGGATACAGGGAGTGTGGGTCTGATACTGGGATACAGGGAGTGTGGGTCTGATACTGGGATACAGGGTGTGTGGGTGTGATACTGGGATACAGGGAGTGTGGGACGGATACTGGGATACAGGGAGTATGGGTCTGATACTGGGTTACATGGAGTATGGGACTGATACTGGGATACAGGGAGTGTGGGTGTGATACTGGGATACAGGGAGTGTGGGACGGATACTGGGATACAGGGAGTATGGGTCTGATACTGGGATACAGGGAGTGAGGAACTGATACTGGGATACAGGGAGTGTGGGTCTGATACTGGGATACAGGGAGTGTGGGTCTGATACTGGGATACAGGGTGTGTGGGTGTGATACTGGGATACAGGGAGTGAGGGACGGATACTGGGATACAGGGAGTATGGGTCTGATACTGGGATACATGGAGAGTGGGACTGATACTGGGATACAGGGAGTGTGGGTGTGATACTGGGAGAGAGGGAGTGTGTGCCTGATACTGGGATACAGGGTGTGTGGGTGTGATACTGGGATACAGAGAGTGTCGGACGGATACTGGGATACAGGGAGTGTGGGTGTGATACTGGGATACAGGGAGTGTGGGTCTGATACTGGGATACAGGGAGTGTGGGTGTGATACTGGGATACAGGGAGTGTGGGTCAGATACTTGGACACAGGGAGTGAGGGTGTGATACTGGGATACAGGGAGTTTGGGTCTGATACTGGGATACAGGGAGTGTGGGTCTGATACTGGGATAGGGGGAGTGTGGGTATGATAGTTGGATTCAGGGAGTGTGTGTGATACTGGGATACAGGGAGTGTGGGACTGATACTGGGATACAGGGAGTGTGGGACTGATACTGGGCTAAAGGGAGTGTGGGTGTGGTACTGGGATAGGGGGAGTGTGGGTGTGATACTGGGATACAGGGAGTGTGGGTCTGATACTTGGATACAGGGAGTGTGTGTGATACTGGGATACAGGGAGTTTGGGTCTGATACTGGGATACAGGGAGTGAGGAACTGATACTGGGATACAGGGAGTGTGTGTCTGATACTGGGATACAGGGAGTGTGGGTCGGATACTGGGATAAAGTGAGTGTGGGACTGATACTGGGATACAGGGAGTGAGGAACTGATACTGGGATACAGTGAGTGTGGGTCTGATACTGGGATACTGGGAGTGTGGGTCTGATACTGGGATAAAGTGAGTGTGGGACTGATACTGGGATACGGGGAGTGTGGGGCTGATACAGGGATACAGGGAGTGTGGGTGTTATACTGGGATACAGGGAGTGTGGGACTGATACTGGGCTAAAGGGAGTGTGGGTGTGATACTGGGATACAGGGAGTGTGGGTCTGATACTGGGATACAGGGAGTGTGTGTAATACTGGGTTACAGGGATTTTGGGTCTGAGACTGGGATACAGGGAGTGAGGAACTGATACTGGGATACAGGGAGTCTGGGTCTGATACTGGGATAGAGGGAGTATGGACTGATACTGGGATAAAGTGAGTGTGGGACTGATACTGGGATACAGGGAGTGTGGGTGTGATACTGGGATACAGGGTGTGTGGGTCTGATACTGGGATACAGGGTGTGTGGGACTGATACTGGAATACAGGGAGTGTGGGTGTGATACTGGGATACAGGGAGTGTGGGACTGATACTGGGATACAGGGAGCGTGGGTCTGATACTGGGATTAAGTGAGTGTGAGACTGATACTGGGATACAGGGAGTGTGGGTGTGATACTGGGATACAGGGTGTGTGGGTCTGATACTGGGATACAGGGAGTGTGGGTCTGATTCTGGGATACAGGGAGTGTGGGACTGATACTGGGATACAGGGAGTGTGGGTGTGATACTGGGATACAGGGTGTGTGGGTCTGATACTGGGATACAGGGAGTGTGGGAATGACACTGGGATACAGGGAGTGAGGGACTGACACTGGGATACAGGGAGTGTGGGTGTGATACTGGGATACAGGGAGTGTGGGTCTGATACTGGGATACAGGGAGTGTGGGTCTGATTCTGGGATACAGGGAGTGTGGGACTGATACTGGGATACAGGGTGTGTTGGTCTGAAACTGGGATATAGGGAGTTTGGGTCTGATACTGGGATACAGGGAGTGTGGGTGTGATACTGGGATACAGGGATTTTGGGTGTGATACTGGGATACAGGGTGTATGGGTCTGATACTGGGATACAGGGAGTGAGGAACTGATACTGGGATACAGGGAGTGTGGGTCTGATACTGGGATACAGGGAGTATGGGTCTGATACTGGGATACAGGGTGTGTGGGTGTGATACTGGGATACAGGGAGTGTGGGACGGATACTGGGATACAGGGAGTATGGGTCTGATACTGGGATACATGGAGTGTGGGACTGATACTGGGATACAGGGAGTGTGGGTGTGATACTGGGATACAGGGAGTGTGAGACGGATACTGGGATACAGGGAGTATGGGTCTGATACTGGGATACAGGGAGTGAGGAACTGATACTGGGATACAGGGAGTGTGGGTCTGATACTGGGATACAGGGAGTGTGGGTCTGATACTGGGATACAGGGTGTGTGGGTGTGATACTGGGATACAGGGAGTGTGGGACGGATACTGGGATACAGGGAGTATGGGTCTGATACTGGGATACATGGAGTGTGGGACTGATACTGGGATACAGGGAGTGTGGGTGTGATACTGGGAGAGAGGGAGTGTGTGCCTGATACTGGGATACAGGGTGTGTGGGTGTGATACTGGGATACAGAGAGTGTCGGACGGATACTGGGATACAGGGAATGTGGGTCTGATACTGATATACAGGGAGTGTGGGTCTGATACTGGGATACAGGGAGTGTGGGTCTGATACTGAGATACAGGGAGTGTGGGAGTGATACTGGGATACAGGGAGTGTGGGTGTGATACTGGGAGAGAGGGAGTGTGTGCCTGATACTGGGATACAGGGAGTGTGGGTCTGATACTGGGATAAGGGGAGTGTGGGTGTGATAGTTGGATTCAGGGAGTGTGTGTGATACTGGGATACAGGGAGTGTGGGACTGATACTGGGATACAGGGAGTGTGGGACTGATACTGGGCTAAAGGGAGTGTGGGTGTGATACTGGGATAGGGGGAGTGTGGGCGTGATACTGGGATAGAGGGAGTGTGGGTGTGATACTGGGATACAGGGAGTGTGGGTCTGATACTGGGATACAGGGAGTGTGGGTGTGATACTGGGATACAGGGAGTGTGGGTCTGATACTTGGATACAGGGAGTGTGTGTGATACTGGGATACAGGGAGTTTGGGTCTGATACTGGGATACAGGGAGTGAGGAACTGATACTGGGATACAGGGAGTGTGGGTCTGATACTGGGATACAGGGAGTGTGGGTCTGATACTGGGATGCAGGGAGTGTGGGTCTGATACTGGGATAAAGAGGGTGTGGGACTGATACTGGGATACAGGGAGTGTGGAACTGATACTGGGATACAGGGAGTGTGGGTCTGATACTGGGATACAGGGAGTGTGGGTCTGATACTGGGATAAAGTGACTGTGGGACTGATACTGGGATACGGGGAGTGTGGGACTGATACTGGGATACAGGGAGTGTGGGTGTGATACTGGGATACAGGGAGTGTGGGACGGATACTGGGATACAGGGAGTATGGGTCTGATACTGGGATACAGGGAGTGAGGAACTGATACTGTGATACAGGGAGTGTGGGTCTGATACTGGGATACAGGGAGTGTGGGTCTGATACTGGGATACAGGGTGTGTGGGTGTGATACTGGGATACAGGGAGTGAGGGACGGATACTGGGATACAGGGAGTATGGGTCTGATACTGGGATACATGGAGTGTGGGACTGATACTGGGATACAGGGAGTGTGGGTGTGATACTGGGAGAGAGGGAGTGTGTGCCTGATACTGGGATACAGGGTGTGTGGGTGTGATACTGGGATACAGAGAGTGTCGGACGGATACTGGGATACAGGGAGTGTGGGTGTGATACTGGGATACAGGGAGTGTGGGTCTGATACTGGGATACAGGGAGTGTGGGTGTGATACTGGGATACAGGGAGTGTGGGTCAGATACTTGGATACAGGGAGTGTGTGTGATACTGGGATACAGGGAGTTTGGGTCTGATACTGGGATACAGGGAGTGTGGGTCTGATACTGGGATAGGGGGAGTGTGGGTATGATAGTTGGATTCAGGGAGTGTGTGTGATACTGGGATACAGGGAGTGTGGGACTGATACTGGGATACAGGGAGTGTGGGACTGATACTGGGCTAAAGGGAGTGTGGGTGTGATACTGGGATAGGGGGAGTGTGGGCGTGATACTGGGATAGAGGGAGTGTGGGTGTGATACTGGGATACAGGGAGTGTGGGTCTGATACTGGGATACAGGGAGTGTGGGTGTGATACTGGGATACAGGGAGTGTGGGTCTGATACTTGGATACAGGGAGTGTGTGTGATACTGGGATACAGGGAGTTTGGGTCTGATACTGGGATACAGGGAGTGAGGAACTGATACTGGGATACAGGGAGTGTGGGTCTGATACTGGGATAGGGGGAGTGTGGGCGTGATACTGGGATAGAGGGAGTGTGGGTGTGATACTGGGATACAGGGATTTTGGGTGTGATACTGGGATACAGGGTGTATGGGTCTGATACTGGGATACAGGGAGTGAGGAACTGATACTGGGATACAGGGAGTGTGGGTCTGATACTGGGATACAGGGAGTATGGGTCTGATACTGGGATACAGGGTGTGTGGGTGTGATACTGGGATACAGGGAGTGTGGGACGGATACTGGGATACAGGGAGTATGGGTCTGATACTGGGATACATGGAGTGTGGGACTGATACTGGGATACAGGGAGTGTGGGTGTGATACTGGGATACAGGGAGTGTGGGACGGATACTGGGATACAGGGAGTATGGGTCTGATACTGGGATACAGGGAGTGAGGAACTGATACTGGGATACAGGGAGTGTGGGTCTGATACTGGGATACAGGGAGTGTGGGTCTGATACTGGGATACAGGGTGTGTGGGTGTGATACTGGGATACAGGGAGTGTGGGACGGATACTGGGATACAGGGAGTATGGGTCTGATACTGGGATACATGGAGTGTGGGACTGATACTGGGATACAGGGAGTGTGGGTGTGATACTGGGAGAGAGGGAGTGTGTGCCTGATACTGGGATACAGGGTGTGTGGGTGTGATACTGGGATACAGAGAGTGTCGGACGGATACTGGGATACAGGGAATGTGGGTCTGATACTGATATACAGGGAGTGTGGGTCTGATACTGGGATACAGGGAGTGTGGGTCTGATACTGAGATACAGGGAGTGTGTGCCTGATACTGGGATACAGGGAGTGTGGGTCTGATACTGGGATAGGGGGAGTGTGGGTGTGATAGTTGGATTCAGGGAGTGTGTGTGATACTGGGATACAGGGAGTGTGGGACTGATACTGGGATACAGGGAGTGTGGGACTGATACTGGGCTAAAGGGAGTGTGGGTGTGATACTGGGATAGGGGGAGTGTGGGCGTGATACTGGGATAGAGGGAGTGTGGGTGTGATACTGGGATACAGGGAGTGTGGGTCTGATACTGGGATACAGGGAGTGTGGGTGTGATACTGGGATACAGGGAGTGTGGGTCTGATACTTGGATACAGGGAGTGTGTGTGATACTGGGATACAGGGAGTTTGGGTCTGATACTGGGATACAGGGAGTGAGGAACTGATACTGGGATACAGGGAGTGTGGGTCTGATACTGGGATACAGGGAGTGTGGGTCTGATACTGGGATGCAGGGAGTGTGGGTCTGATACTGGGATAAAGAGGGTGTGGGACTGATACTGGGATACAGGGAGTGTGGAACTGATACTGGGATACAGGGAGTGTGGGTCTGATACTGGGATACAGGGAGTGTGGGTCTGATACTGGGATAAAGTGACTGTGGGACTGATACTGGGATACGGGGAGTGTGGGGCTGATACTGGGATACAGGGAGTGTGGGTGTGATACTGGGATACGGGGAGTGTGGGTCTGATACTGGGATAAAGTGACTGTGGGACTGATACTGGGATACGGGGAGTGTGGGGCTGATACTGGGATACAGGGAGTGTGGGTGTGATACTGGGATACGGGGAGTGTGGGACTGATACTGGGCTAAAGGGAGTGTGGGTGTGATACTGGGATACAGGGAGTGTGGGTCTGATACTGGGATACAGGGAGTGTGTGTAATACTGGGTTACAGGGATTTTGGGTCTGAGACTGGGATACAGGGAGTGAGGAACTGATACTGGGATACAGGGAGTCTGGGTCTGATACTGGGATAGAGGGAGTATGGACTGATACTGGGATAAAGTGAGTGTGGGACTGATACTGGGATACAGGGAGTGTGGGTGTGATACTGGGATACAGGGTGTGTGGGTCTGATACTGGGATACAGGGTGTGTGGGACTGATACTGGAATACAGGGAGTGTGGGTGTGATACTGGGATACAGGGAGTGTGGGACTGATACTGGGATACAGGGAGCGTGGGTCTGATACTGGGATTAAGTGAGTGTGAGACTGATACTGGGATACAGGGAGTGTGGGTGTGATACTGGGATAGGGGGAGTGTGGGTGTGATACTGGGATACAGGGAGTGTGGGTCTGATACTTGGATACAGGGAGTGTGTGTGATACTGGGATACAGGGAGTTTGGGTCTGATACTGGGATACAGGGAGTGAGGAACTGATACTGGGATACAGGGAGTGTGTGTCTGATACTGGGATACAGGGAGTGTGGGTCGGATACTGGGATAAAGTGAGTGTGGGACTGATACTGGGATACAGGGAGTGAGGAACTGATACTGGGATACAGTGAGTGTGGGTCTGATACTGGGATACTGGGAGTGTGGGTCTGATACTGGGATAAAGTGAGTGTGGGACTGATACTGGGATACGGGGAGTGTGGGGCTGATACAGGGATACAGGGAGTGTGGGTGTTATACTGGGATACAGGGAGTGTGGGACTGATACTGGGCTAAAGGGAGTGTGGGTGTGATACTGGGATACAGGGAGTGTGGGTCTGATACTGGGATACAGGGAGTGTGTGTAATACTGGGTTACAGGGATTTTGGGTCTGAGACTGGGATACAGGGAGTGAGGAACTGATACTGGGATACAGGGAGTCTGGGTCTGATACTGGGATAGAGGGAGTATGGACTGATACTGGGATAAAGTGAGTGTGGGACTGATACTGGGATACAGGGAGTGTGGGTGTGATACTGGGATACAGGGTGTGTGGGTCTGATACTGGGATACAGGGTGTGTGGGACTGATACTGGAATACAGGGAGTGTGGGTGTGATACTGGGATACAGGGAGTGTGGGACTGATACTGGGATACAGGGAGCGTGGGTCTGATACTGGGATTAAGTGAGTGTGAGACTGATACTGGGATACAGGGAGTGTGGGTGTGATACTGGGATACAGGGTGTGTGGGTCTGATACTGGGATACAGGGAGTGTGGGTCTGATTCTGGGATACAGGGAGTGTGGGACTGATACTGGGATACAGGGAGTGTGGGTGTGATACTGGGATACAGGGTGTGTGGGTCTGATACTGGGATACAGGGAGTGTGGGAATGACACTGGGATACAGGGAGTGAGGGACTGACACTGGGATACAGGGAGTGTGGGTGTGATACTGGGATACAGGGAGTGTGGGTCTGATACTGGGATACAGGGAGTGTGGGTCTGATTCTGGGATACAGGGAGTGTGGGACTGATACTGGGATACAGGGTGTGTTGGTCTGAAACTGGGATATAGGGAGTTTGGGTCTGATACTGGAATACAGGGAGTGTGGGTGTGATACTGGGATACAGGGATTTTGGGTGTGATACTGGGATACAGGGTGTATGGATCTGATACTGGGATACAGGGAGTGAGGAACTGATACTGGGATACAGGGAGTGTGGGTCTGATACTGGGATACAGGGAGTATGGGTCTGATACTGGGATACAGGGTGTGTGGGTGTGATACTGGGATACAGGGAGTGTGGGACGGATACTGGGATACAGGGAGTATGGGTCTGATACTGGGATACATGGAGTGTGGGACTGATACTGGGATACAGGGAGTGTGGGTGTGATACTGGGATACAGGGAGTGTGGGACGGATACTGGGATACAGGGAGTATGGGTCTGATACTGGGATACAGGGAGTGAGGAACTGATACTGGGATACAGGGAGTGTGGGTCTGATACTGGGATACAGGGAGTGTGGGTGTGATACTGGGATACAGGGTGTGTGGGTGTGATACTGGGATACAGGGAGTGTGGGACGGATACTGGGATACAGGGAGTATGGGTCTGATACTGGGATACATGGAGTGTGGGACTGATACTGGGATACAGGGAGTGTGGGTGTGATACTGGGAGAGAGGGAGTGTGTGCCTGATACTGGGATACAGGGTGTGTGGGTGTGATACTGGGATACAGAGAGTGTCGGACGGATACTGGGATACAGGGAATGTGGGTCTGATACTGATATACAGGGAGTGTGGGTCTGATACTGGGATACAGGGAGTGTGGGTCTGATACTGAGATACAGGGAGTGTGGGAGTGATACTGGGATACAGGGAGTGTGGGTGTGATACTGGGAGAGAGGGAGTGTGTGCCTGATACTGGGATACAGGGAGTGTGGGTCTGATACTGGGATAGGGGGAGTGTGGGTGTGATAGTTGGATTCAGGGAGTGTGTGTGATACTGGGATACAGGGAGTGTGGGACTGATACTGGGATACAGGGAGTGTGGGACTGATACTGGGCTAAAGGGAGTGTGGGTGTGATACTGGGATAGGGGGAGTGTGGGCGTGATACTGGGATAGAGGGAGTGTGGGTGTGATACTGGGATACAGGGAGTGTGGGTGTGATACTGGGATACAGGGAGTGTGGGTCTGATACTTGGATACAGGGAGTGTGTGTGATACTGGGATACAGGGAGTTTGGGTCTGATACTGGGATACAGGGAGTGAGGAACTGATACTGGGATACAGGGAGTGTGGGTCTGATACTGGGATACAGGGAGTGTGGGTCTGATACTGGGATGCAGGGAGTGTGGGTCTGATACTGGGATAAAGAGGGTGTGGGACTGATACTGGGATACAGGGAGTGTGGAACTGATACTGGGATACAGGGAGTGTGGGTCTGATACTGGGATACAGGGAGTGTGGGTCTGATACTGGGATAAAGTGACTGTGGGACTGATACTGGGATACGGGGAGTGTGGGACTGATACTGGGATACAGGGAGTGTGGGTGTGATACTGGGATACAGGGAGTGTGGGACGGATACTGGGATACAGGGAGTATGGGTCTGATACTGGGATACAGGGAGTGAGGAACTGATACTGTGATACAGGGAGTGTGGGTCTGATACTGGGATACAGGGAGTGTGGGTCTGATACTGGGATACAGGGTGTGTGGGTGTGATACTGGGATACAGGGAGTGAGGGACGGATACTGGGATACAGGGAGTATGGGTCTGATACTGGGATACATGGAGTGTGGGACTGATACTGGGATACAGGGAGTGTGGGTGTGATACTGGGAGAGAGGGAGTGTGTGCCTGATACTGGGATACAGGGTGTGTGGGTGTGATACTGGGATACAGAGAGTGTCGGACGGATACTGGGATACAGGGAGTGTGGGTGTGATACTGGGATACAGGGAGTGTGGGTCTGATACTGGGATACAGGGAGTGTGGGTGTGATACTGGGATACAGGGAGTGTGGGTCAGATACTTGGATACAGGGAGTGTGTGTGATACTGGGATACAGGGAGTTTGGGTCTGATACTGGGATACAGGGAGTGTGGGTCTGATACTGGGATAGGGGGAGTGTGGGTATGATAGTTGGATTCAGGGAGTGTGTGTGATACTGGGATACAGGGAGTGTGGGACTGATACTGGGATACAGGGAGTGTGGGACTGATACTGGGCTAAAGGGAGTGTGGGTGTGATACTGGGATAGGGGGAGTGTGGGCGTGATACTGGGATAGAGGGAGTGTGGGTGTGATACTGGGATACAGGGAGTGTGGGTCTGATACTGGGATACAGGGAGTGTGGGTGTGATACTGGGATACAGGGAGTGTGGGTCTGATACTTGGATACAGGGAGTGTGTGTGATACTGGGATACAGGGAGTTTGGGTCTGATACTGGGATACAGGGAGTGAGGAACTGATACTGGGATACAGGGAGTGTGGGTCTGATACTGGGATAGGGGGAGTGTGGGCGTGATACTGGGATAGAGGGAGTGTGGGTGTGATACTGGGATACAGGGATTTTGGGTGTGATACTGGGATACAGGGTGTATGGGTCTGATACTGGGATACAGGGAGTGAGGAACTGATACTGGGATACAGGGAGTGTGGGTCTGATACTGGGATACAGGGAGTATGGGTCTGATACTGGGATACAGGGTGTGTGGGTGTGATACTGGGATACAGGGAGTGTGGGACGGATACTGGGATACAGGGAGTATGGGTCTGATACTGGGATACATGGAGTGTGGGACTGATACTGGGATACAGGGAGTGTGGGTGTGATACTGGGATACAGGGAGTGTGGGACGGATACTGGGATACAGGGAGTATGGGTCTGATACTGGGATACAGGGAGTGAGGAACTGATACTGGGATACAGGGAGTGTGGGTCTGATACTGGGATACAGGGAGTGTGGGTCTGATACTGGGATACAGGGTGTGTGGGTGTGATACTGGGATACAGGGAGTGTGGGACGGATACTGGGATACAGGGAGTATGGGTCTGATACTGGGATACATGGAGTGTGGGACTGATACTGGGATACAGGGAGTGTGGGTGTGATACTGGGAGAGAGGGAGTGTGTGCCTGATACTGGGATACAGGGTGTGTGGGTGTGATACTGGGATACAGAGAGTGTCGGACGGATACTGGGATACAGGGAATGTGGGTCTGATACTGATATACAGGGAGTGTGGGTCTGATACTGGGATACAGGGAGTGTGGGTCTGATACTGAGATACAGGGAGTGTGTGCCTGATACTGGGATACAGGGAGTGTGGGTCTGATACTGGGATAGGGGGAGTGTGGGTGTGATAGTTGGATTCAGGGAGTGTGTGTGATACTGGGATACAGGGAGTGTGGGACTGATACTGGGATACAGGGAGTGTGGGACTGATACTGGGCTAAAGGGAGTGTGGGTGTGATACTGGGATAGGGGGAGTGTGGGCGTGATACTGGGATAGAGGGAGTGAGGGACGGATACTGGGATACAGGGAGTATGGGTCTGATACTGGGATACATGGAGTGTGGGACTGATACTGGGATACAGGGAGTGTGGGTGTGATACTGGGAGAGAGGGAGTGTGTGCCTGATACTGGGATACAGGGTGTGTGGGTGTGATACTGGGATACAGAGAGTGTCGGACGGATACTGGGATACAGGGAGTGTGGGTGTGATACTGGGATACAGGGAGTGTGGGTCTGATACTTGGATACAGGGAGTGTGTGTGATACTGGGATACAGGGAGTTTGGGTCTGATACTGGGATACAGGGAGTGAGGAACTGATACTGGGATACAGGGAGTGTGGGTCTGATACTGGGATACAGGGAGTGTGGGTCTGATACTGGGATGCAGGGAGTGTGGGTCTGATACTGGGATAAAGAGGGTGTGGGACTGATACTGGGATACAGGGAGTGTGGAACTGATACTGGGATACAGGGAGTGTGGGTCTGATACTGGGATACAGGGAGTGTGGGTCTGATACTGGGATAAAGTGACTGTGGGACTGATACTGGGATACGGGGAGTGTGGGACTGATACTGGGATACAGGGAGTGTGGGTGTGATACTGGGATACAGGGAGTGTGGGACGGATACTGGGATACAGGGAGTATGGGTCTGATACTGGGATACAGGGAGTGAGGAACTGATACTGTGATACAGGGAGTGTGGGTCTGATACTGGGATACAGGGAGTGTGGGTCTGATACTGGGATACAGGGTGTGTGGGTGTGATACTGGGATACAGGGAGTGAGGGACGGATACTGGGATACAGGGAGTATGGGTCTGATACTGGGATACATGGAGTGTGGGACTGATACTGGGATACAGGGAGTGTGGGTGTGATACTGGGAGAGAGGGAGTGTGTGCCTGATACTGGGATACAGGGTGTGTGGGTGTGATACTGGGATACAGAGAGTGTCGGACGGATACTGGGATACAGGGAGTGTGGGTGTGATACTGGGATACAGGGAGTGTGGGTCTGATACTGGGATACAGGGAGTGTGGGTGTGATACTGGGATACAGGGAGTGTGGGTCAGATACTTGGATACAGGGAGTGTGTGTGATACTGGGATACAGGGAGTTTGGGTCTGATACTGGGATACAGGGAGTGTGGGTCTGATACTGGGATAGGGGGAGTGTGGGTATGATAGTTGGATTCAGGGAGTGTGTGTGATACTGGGATACAGGGAGTGTGGGACTGATACTGGGATACAGGGAGTGTGGGACTGATACTGGGCTAAAGGGAGTGTGGGTGTGATACTGGGATAGGGGGAGTGTGGGCGTGATACTGGGATAGAGGGAGTGTGGGTGTGATACTGGGATACAGGGAGTGTGGGTCTGATACTGGGATACAGGGAGTGTGGGTGTGATACTGGGATACAGGGAGTGTGGGTCTGATACTTGGATACAGGGAGTGTGTGTGATACTGGGATACAGGGAGTTTGGGTCTGATACTGGGATACAGGGAGTGAGGAACTGATACTGGGATACAGGGAGTGTGGGTCTGATACTGGGATAGGGGGAGTGTGGGCGTGATACTGGGATAGAGGGAGTGTGGGTGTGATACTGGGATACAGGGATTTTGGGTGTGATACTGGGATACAGGGTGTATGGGTCTGATACTGGGATACAGGGAGTGAGGAACTGATACTGGGATACAGGGAGTGTGGGTCTGATACTGGGATACAGGGAGTATGGGTCTGATACTGGGATACAGGGTGTGTGGGTGTGATACTGGGATACAGGGAGTGTGGGACGGATACTGGGATACAGGGAGTATGGGTCTGATACTGGGATACATGGAGTGTGGGACTGATACTGGGATACAGGGAGTGTGGGTGTGATACTGGGATACAGGGAGTGTGGGACGGATACTGGGATACAGGGAGTATGGGTCTGATACTGGGATACAGGGAGTGAGGAACTGATACTGGGATACAGGGAGTGTGGGTCTGATACTGGGATACAGGGAGTGTGGGTCTGATACTGGGATACAGGGTGTGTGGGTGTGATACTGGGATACAGGGAGTGTGGGACGGATACTGGGATACAGGGAGTATGGGTCTGATACTGGGATACATGGAGTGTGGGACTGATACTGGGATACAGGGAGTGTGGGTGTGATACTGGGAGAGAGGGAGTGTGTGCCTGATACTGGGATACAGGGTGTGTGGGTGTGATACTGGGATACAGAGAGTGTCGGACGGATACTGGGATACAGGGAATGTGGGTCTGATACTGATATACAGGGAGTGTGGGTCTGATACTGGGATACAGGGAGTGTGGGTCTGATACTGAGATACAGGGAGTGTGTGCCTGATACTGGGATACAGGGAGTGTGGGTCTGATACTGGGATAGGGGGAGTGTGGGTGTGATAGTTGGATTCAGGGAGTGTGTGTGATACTGGGATACAGGGAGTGTGGGACTGATACTGGGATACAGGGAGTGTGGGACTGATACTGGGCTAAAGGGAGTGTGGGTGTGATACTGGGATAGGGGGAGTGTGGGCGTGATACTGGGATAGAGGGAGTGTGGGTGTGATACTGGGATACAGGGAGTGCGGGTGTGATACTGGGATACAGGGAGTGTGGGTCTGATACTTGGATACAGGGAGTGTGTGCGATACTGGGATACAGGGAGTTTGGGTCTGATACTGGGATACAGGGAGTGAGGAACTGATACTGGGATACAGGGAGTGTGGGTCTGATACTGGGATACAGGGAGTGTGGGTCTGATACTGGGATGCAGGGAGTGTGGGTCTGATACTGGGATAAAGAGGGTGTGGGACTGATACTGGGATACAGGGAGTGTGGAACTGATACTGGGATACAGGGAGTGTGGGTCTGATACTGGGATACAGGGAGTGTGGGTCTGATACTGGGATAAAGTGACTGTGGGACTGATACTGGGATACGGGGAGTGTGGGGCTGATACTGGGATACAGGGAGTGTGGGTGTGATACTGGGATACGGGGAGTGTGGGTCTGATACTGGGATAAAGTGACTGTGGGACTGATACTGGGATACGGGGAGTGTGGGGCTGATACTGGGATACAGGGAGTGTGGGTGTGATACTGGGATACGGGGAGTGTGGGACTGATACTGGGATAAAGTGAGTGTGGGACTGATACTGGGATACAGGGAGTGTGGGTGTGATACTGGGGTACAGGGTGTGTGGGTCTGATTCTGGGATACAGGGTGTGTGGGACTGATACTGGAATACAGGGAGTGTGGGTGTGATACTGGGATACAGGGAGTGTGGGACTGATACTGGGATACAGGGAGCGTGGGTCTGATACTGGGATAAAGTGAGTGTGGGACTGATACTGGGATACAGGGAGTGTGGGTGTGATACTGGGATACAGGGTGTGTGGGTCTGATACTGGGATACAGGGAGTGTGGGTCTGATTCCGAGATACAGGGAGTGTGGGACTGATACTGGGATAGAGGGAGTGTGGGACTGATACTGGGATACAGGGAGCGTGGGTCTGATACTGGGATAAAGTGAGTGTGGGACTGATACTGGGATACAGGGAGTGTGGGTGTGATACTGGGATAGAGGGAGTGTGGGACGGATACTGGGATACCGGGAGTATGGGTCTGATACTGGGATACAGGGAGTGAGGAACTGATACTGGGATACAGGGAGTGTGGGTCTGATACTGGGATACAGGGTGTGTGGGTGTGATACTGGGCTACAGGGAGTGTGGGACGGATACTGGGATACAGGGAGTATGGGTCTGATACTAGGATACATGGAGTGTGGGACTGATACTGGGATACAGGGAGTGTGGGTGTGATACTGGGATACAGGGAGTGTGGGACGGATACTGGGATACAGGGAGTATGGGTCTGATACTGGGATACAGGGAGTGAGGAACTGATACTGGGATACAGGGAGTGTGGGTCTCATACTGGGATACAGGGTGTGTGGGTGTGATACTGGGCTACAGGGAGTGTGGGACGGATACTGGGATACAGGGAGTATGGGTCTGATACTGGGATACATGGAGTGTGGGACTGATACTGGGATACAGGGAGTGTGGGTGTGATACTGGGAGAGAGGGAGTGTGTGCCTGATACTGGGATACAGGGTGTGTGGGTGTGATACTGGGATACAGAGAGTGTCGGACGGATACTGGGATACAGGGAGTGTGGGTCTGATACTGAGATACAGGGAGTGTGGGTCTGATACTGGGATACAGGGAGTGTGGGTGTGATAGGGATACAGAGAGTGTTGGACGGATACTGGGATACAGGGAGTGTGGGTCTGATACTGAGATACAGGGAGTGTGGGTCTGATACTGGGATACAGGGTGTGTTTGGGTGTGATACTGGGATACAGGGAGTGTGGGACGGATACTTGGATACAGGGAGTGTGGGTGTGATACTGGGACACAGGGTATGTGGGTGTGATACTGGGATACAGGGAGTGTTGGTCGGATACCGGGATACAGGGTGTGTGGGACTGATACTGGGATACAGGGAGTGTGGGTCTGATTCTGGGATACCAGGACTGTGGGTCTGATACTGGGATACAGGGAGTTGGGACTGATACTGGGATACAGGGTGTGTGGGTCTGATACTGGGATACAGGGAGTGTGGGAATGACAATGGAATACATGGAGTGTGGGACTGATACTGGGATACAGGGAGTTGGGTCTGATACTGGGATACAGGGAGTGTGGGACTGATACTGGGATACAGGGAGTTGGGTCTGATACAGGGATACAGGAAGTGTGGGTGTGATACTGGGATACAGGGAGTGTGGGACTGACACTGGGATACAGGGAGTGTGGGACTTATACTGGGATACTGGGAGTGAGGGACTGACACTGGGATACCGGGAGTGTGGGACTGACACTGGGATACAGGGAGTGTGTGTCTGATACTGGGATCCAAGGTATGTGGGTGTGATACTGGGATACACGAAGTGTGGGTCTGATACTGGGATACAGGGATTGTGGGTCTGGTACTGGGATACAGGGAGTTGGGACTGATACTGGGATACAGGGAGTGTGGGACCGACACTGGGATACAGGGATTGAGGGACTGACACTGGGATACAGGGAGTGTGGGTGTGATAATGGGATACAGGGAGTGTGGGTCTGATACTGGGATACAGGGAGTGTGGGACTGATACTGGGATACAGGGTGTCTGGACTGATAATAGAGGCAGGGTGTGTTGGTCTGATACTGGGATATAGCGAGTGTGGTTGCGATACTGGGATTCACTGAGTGTGGGTGTGATACTGGGATACAGGGAGTGTGGGTCTGGTACTGGTACTGGATACAGGGAGTGTGAGTGTGACACTGGGATCCAGGAAATGTGGGACTGATACTGGGATACAGGGAGTGTGGGTGTGATACTGGAATACAGGCAGTGTGGGTGTGATACTGGGAGAGAGGGAGTGTGTGCCTGATACTGGGATACAGGGAGTGTGGGTGTGATACTGGGATACAGGGAATGTGGGTCTGATACTGGGATTCAGGGAGTGTGGTGTGATACTGGGATACAGGGAATGTGTGCCTGATACTGGGATAAAGGGAGTGTGGGTGTGATACTGGGATACAGAGAGTGTCGGACGGATACTGGGATACAGGGAGTGTGGGTCTGCTACTGAGATACAGGGAGTGTGGGTCAGATACTGGGACACAGGGTGTGTGGGTCTGATACTGGGATACAGGGTGTGTGGGTGTGATACTGGGATACAGGGTGTGTGGGTGTGATACTGGGATACAGAGAGTGTCGGACGGATACTGGGATAGAGGGAGTGTGGGTCTGATACTGAGATACAGGGTGTGTGGGTCAGATACTGGGACACAGAGAGTGTGGGTCTGATACTGGGATACAGAGTGTGTGGGTGAGATACTGGAATACAGGGAGTGTGGCTCTGATACTGGGATACAGGGAGTGTGGGTGTGATACTGGGATACAGGGAGTGTGGGTCTGATACTGGGATACAGTGAGTGTGGGTGTCATAGTGGGATACAGGGAGTGTGGGACTGATACTGGGATACAGGGAGTATGGGTCTGATACTGGGATACAGGTAGTGTGGAACTGATACTGGGATACAGGGAGTGTGGGTGTGATACTGGGATACAGGGAGTGTTAGACTGATATTGGGATACAGGGAGTGTGGCTCTGATACTGGGATACAGGGAGTGTGCGTGTGACACTGGGATAAGGGAGTGTGGGACTGATACTGGGATAGAGGGAGTTTGTATCTGATACTGGGATACAGGGAGTTTGCATACGACGCTGGGATACAGGGAGTGTGGGACTGATACTGGGATACAGGGTGTGTGGGACTGATACTGGAGACAGGGTTTGTTGGTCTGATACTGGGATATAGCGAGTGTGGTTGTGATACTGGGATTCACTTTGTGGGTCTGATACTGGGATACAGGGAGTGTGGGTCTGATACTGGGATACAGGGAGTGTGGGTGTGATACTGGAATAGAGGGAGTGTGGGACTAATACTGGTATACAGGGTATGTGGGACTGATACTGGAATACAGGGAGTGTGGGTGTGATATTGGGATACAGGGAGTATGGGACTGATACTGGGATACAGGGAGTGTGGGTCTGATACTGGGATACAGGGAATGTGGGACCGATACTGGGATACAGGGAGTGTGGGTCTGGTATTGGATACAGGGAGTGTGCGTGTGACACTGGGATAGAGGAAATGTGGGACTGATACTGGGATACAGGGAATGTGGGACTGATACTGGGATACAGGGAGTGCTGGTGTGATACTGGGATACAGGGAGTGTGGGTCTGGTACTGGATACAGGGAGTGTGAGTGTGACACTGGGATACAGGAAATGTGGGACTGATACTGGGATACAGGGAATGTGGGACAGATACTGGGATACAGGGAGTGTGGGTGTGATACTGGGATACAGGGAGTGAGCGACGGATACTGGGATACAGGGAGTGTGGGTGTGATACTGGGATACAGGGAGTGTGTGCCTGATACTGGGATACAGGGAGTGTGGGTGTGATACTGGGATACAGAGAGTGTCGGACGGATACTAGGATACAGGGAGTGTGGGTCTGATACTGAGATACAGGGAGTGTGGGTCTGATACTGGGATACAGGGTGTGTGGGTGTGATACTGGGATACAGGGAGTTTGGGTCTGATACTGGGATACAGGGAGTGAGGAACTGATACTGGGATACAGGGAGTGTGGGTCTGATACTGGGATACAGGGAGTGTGGGTCTGATACTGGGATGCAGGGAGTGTGGGTCTGATACTGGGATAAAGAGGGTGTGGGACTGATACTGGGATACAGGGAGTGTGGAACTGATACTGGGATACAGGGAGTGTGGGTCTGATACTGGGATAAAGTGACTGTGGGACTGATACTGGGATACGGGGAGTGTGGGACTGATACTGGGATACAGGGAGTGTGGGTGTGATACTGGGATACAGGGAGTGTGGGACGGATACTGGGATACAGGGAGTATGGGTCTGATACTGGGATACAGGGAGTGAGGAACTGATACTGTGATACAGGGAGTGTGGGTCTGATACTGGGATACAGGGAGTGTGGGTCTGATACTGGGATACAGGGTGTGTGGGTGTGATACTGGGATACAGGGAGTGAGGGACGGATACTGGGATACAGGGAGTATGGGTCTGATACTGGGATACATGGAGTGTGGGACTGATACTGGGATACAGGGAGTGTGGGTGTGATACTGGGAGAGAGGGAGTGTGTGCCTGATACTGGGATACAGGGTGTGTGGGTGTGATACTGGGATACAGAGAGTGTCGGACGGATACTGGGATACAGGGAGTGTGGGTCTGATACTGGGATACAGGGAGTGTGGGTCTGATACTGGGATACAGGGAGTGTGGGTGTGATACTGGGATACAGGGAGTGTGGGTCAGATACTTGGATACAGGGAGTGTGTGTGATACTGGGATACAGGGAGTTTGGGTCTGATACTGGGATACAGGGAGTGTGGGTCTGATACTGGGATAGGGGGAGTGTGGGTATGATAGTTGGATTCAGGGAGTGTGTGTGATACTGGGATACAGGGAGTGTGGGACTGATACTGGGATACAGGGAGTGTGGGACTGATACTGGGCTAAAGGGAGTGTGGGTGTGATACTGGGATAGGGGGAGTGTGGGCGTGATACTGGGATAGAGGGAGTGTGGGTGTGATACTGGGATACAGGGAGTGTGGGTCTGATACTGGGATACAGGGAGTGTGGGTGTGATACTGGGATACAGGGAGTGTGGGTCTGATACTTGGATACAGGGAGTGTGTGTGATACTGGGATACAGGGAGTTTGGGTCTGATACTGGGATACAGGGAGTGAGGAACTGATACTGGGATACAGGGAGTGTGGGTCTGATACTGGGATAGGGGGAGTGTGGGCGTGATACTGGGATAGAGGGAGTGTGGGTGTGATACTGGGATACAGGGATTTTGGGTGTGATACTGGGATACAGGGTGTATGGGTCTGATACTGGGATACAGGGAGTGAGGAACTGATACTGGGATACAGGGAGTGTGGGTCTGATACTGGGATACAGGGAGTATGGGTCTGATACTGGGATACAGGGTGTGTGGGTGTGATACTGGGATACAGGGAGTGTGGGACGGATACTGGGATACAGGGAGTATGCGTCTGATACTGGGATACATGGAGTGTGGGACTGATACTGGGATACAGGGAGTGTGGGTGTGATACTGGGATACAGGGAGTGTGGGACGGATACTGGGATACAGGGAGTATGGGTCTGATACTGGGATACAGGGAGTGAGGAACTGATACTGGGATACAGGGAGTGTGGGTCTGATACTGGGATACAGGGAGTGTGGGTCTGATACTGGGATACAGGGTGTGTGGGTGTGATACTGGGATACAGGGAGTGTGGTACGGATACTGGGATACAGGGAGTATGGGTCTGATACTGGGATACATGGAGTGTGGGACTGATACTGGGATACAGGGAGTGTGGGTGTGATACTGGGAGAGAGGGAGTGTGTGCCTGATACTGGGATACAGGGTGTGTGGGTGTGATACTGGGATACAGAGAGTGTCGGACGGATACTGGGATACAGGGAATGTGGGTCTGATACTGATATACAGGGAGTGTGGGTCTGATACTGGGATACAGGGAGTGTGGGTCTGATACTGAGATACAGGGAGTGTGTGCCTGATACTGGGATACAGGGAGTGTGGGTCTGATACTGGGATAGGGGGAGTGTGGGTGTGATAGTTGGATTCAGGGAGTGTGTGTGATACTGGGATACAGGGAGTGTGGGACTGATACTGGGATACAGGGAGTGTGGGACTGATACTGGGCTAAAGGGAGTGTGGGTGTGATACTGGGATAGGGGGAGTGTGGGCGTGATACTGGGATAGAGGGAGTGTGGGTGTGATACTGGGATACAGGGAGTGTGGGTGTGATACTGGGATACAGGGAGTGTGGGTCTGATACTTGGATACAGGGAGTGTGTGCGATACTGGGATACAGGGAGTTTGGGTCTGATACTGGGATACAGGGAGTGAGGAACTGATACTGGGATACAGGGAGTGTGGGTCTGATACTGGGATACAGGGAGTGTGGGTCTGATACTGGGATGCAGGGAGTGTGGGTCTGATACTGGGATAAAGAGGGTGTGGGACTGATACTGGGATACAGGGAGTGTGGAACTGATACTGGGATACAGGGAGTGTGGGTCTGATACTGGGATACAGGGAGTGTGGGTCTGATACTGGGATAAAGTGACTGTGGGACTGATACTGGGATACGGGGAGTGTGGGGCTGATACTGGGATACAGGGAGTGTGGGTGTGATACTGGGATACGGGGAGTGTGGGACTGATACTGGGATAAAGTGAGTGTGGGACTGATACTGGGATACAGGGAGTGTGGGTGTGATACTGGGGTACAGGGTGTGTGGGTCTGATTCTGGGATACAGGGTGTGTGGGACTGATACTGGAATACAGGGAGTGTGGGTGTGATACTGGGATACAGGGAGTGTGGGACTGATACTGGGATACAGGGAGCGTGGGTCTGATACTGGGATAAAGTGAGTGTGGGACTGATACTGGGATACAGGGAGTGTGGGTGTGATACTGGGATACAGGGTGTGTGGGTCTGATACTGGGATACAGGGAGTGTGGGTCTGATTCCGAGATACAGGGAGTGTGGGACTGATACTGGGATAGAGGGAGTGTGGGACTGATACTGGGATACAGGGAGCGTGGGTCTGATACTGGGATAAAGTGAGTGTGGGACTGATACTGGGATACAGGGAGTGTGGGTGTGATACTGGGATAGAGGGAGTGTGGGACGGATACTGGGATACCGGGAGTATGGGTCTGATACTGGGATACAGGGAGTGAGGAACTGATACTGGGATACAGGGAGTGTGGGTCTGATACTGGGATACAGGGTGTGTGGGTGTGATACTGGGCTACAGGGAGTGTGGGACGGATACTGGGATACAGGGAGTATGGGTCTGATACTAGGATACATGGAGTGTGGGACTGATACTGGGATACAGGGAGTGTGGGTGTGATACTGGGATACAGGGAGTGTGGGACGGATACTGGGATACAGGGAGTATGGGTCTGATACTGGGATACAGGGAGTGAGGAACTGATACTGGGATACAGGGAGTGTGGGTCTCATACTGGGATACAGGGTGTGTGGGTGTGATACTGGGCTACAGGGAGTGTGGGACGGATACTGGGATACAGGGAGTATGGGTCTGATACTGGGAAACAGGGAGTGTGGGTCTGGTATTGGATACAGGGAGTGTGCGTGTGACACCGGGATACAGGGAGTGTTGGTGTGATACTGGGATACAGGGAGTGTGGGTCTGGTACTGGATACAGGGAGTGTGGGTGTGACACTGGGATACAGGAAATGTGGGACTGATACTGGGATACAGGGAGTGGGGTGTGATCCGGGGATACAGGGAGTGTGGGTGTGATACTGGGATACAGGGAGTGTGCGTGTGACACTGGGATACAGGGTGTGTTGGTGTGGTACTGGGATACAGGGAGTATGGGTCTGGTACTGGATACAGGGAGTGTGGGACTGACACTGGGATAGAAGGAGTGTGTGTCTGCTACTGGGATCCAAGGTATGTGGGCGTGATACTGGGACACAGGGAGTTGGGTCTGATACTGGGATACAGGCAGTGTGGGTGTGATACTGGGAGAGAGGGAGTGTGTGCCTGATACTGGGATACAGGGTGTGTGGGTGTGATACTGGGATACAGAGAGTGTCGGACGGATACTGGGATACAGGGAGTGTGGGTCTGATACTGAGATACAGGGAGTGTGGGTCTGATACTGGGATACAGGGAGTGTGGGTGTGATAGGGATACAGAGAGTGTTGGACGGATACTGGGATACAGGGAGTGTGGGTCTGATACTGAGATACAGGGAGTGTGGGTCTGATACTGGGATACAGGGTGTGTTTGGGTGTGATACTGGGATACAGGGAGTGTGGGACGGATACTTGGATACAGGGAGTGTGGGTGTGATACTGGGACACAGGGTATGTGGGTGTGATACTGGGATACAGGGAGTGTTGGTCGGATACCGGGATACAGGGTGTGTGGGACTGATACTGGGATACAGGGAGTGTGGGTCTGATTCTGGGATACCAGGACTGTGGGTCTGATACTGGGATACAGGGAGTTGGGACTGATACTGGGATACAGGGTGTGTGGGTCTGATACTGGGATACAGGGAGTGTGGGAATGACAATGGAATACATGGAGTGTGGGACTGATACTGGGATACAGGGAGTTGGGTCTGATACTGGGATACAGGGAGTGTGGGACTGATACTGGGATACAGGGAGTTGGGTCTGATACAGGGATACAGGAAGTGTGGGTGTGATACTGGGATACAGGGAGTGTGGGACTGACACTGGGATACAGGGAGTGTGGGACTTATACTGGGATACTGGGAGTGAGGGACTGACACTGGGATACCGGGAGTGTGGGACTGACACTGGGATACAGGGAGTGTGTGTCTGATACTGGGATCCAAGGTATGTGGGTGTGATACTGGGATACACGAAGTGTGGGTCTGATACTGGGATACAGGGATTGTGGGTCTGGTACTGGGATACAGGGAGTTGGGACTGATACTGGGATACAGGGAGTGTGGGACCGACACTGGGATACAGGGATTGAGGGACTGACACTGGGATACAGGGAGTGTGGGTGTGATAATGGGATACAGGGAGTGTGGGTCTGATACTGGGATACAGGGAGTGTGGGACTGATACTGGGATACAGGGTGTCTGGACTGATAATAGAGGCAGGGTGTGTTGGTCTGATACTGGGATATAGCGAGTGTGGTTGCGATACTGGGATTCACTGAGTGTGGGTGTGATACTGGGATACAGGGAGTGTGGGTCTGGTACTGGTACTGGATACAGGGAGTGTGAGTGTGACACTGGGATCCAGGAAATGTGGGACTGATACTGGGATACAGGGAGTGTGGGTGTGATACTGGAATACAGGCAGTGTGGGTGTGATACTGGGAGAGAGGGAGTGTGTGCCTGATACTGGGATACAGGGAGTGTGGGTGTGATACTGGGATACAGGGAATGTGGGTCTGATACTGGGATTCAGGGAGTGTGGTGTGATACTGGGATACAGGGAATGTGTGCCTGATACTGGGATAAAGGGAGTGTGGGTGTGATACTGGGATACAGAGAGTGTCGGACGGATACTGGGATACAGGGAGTGTGGGTCTGCTACTGAGATACAGGGAGTGTGGGTCAGATACTGGGACACAGGGTGTGTGGGTCTGATACTGGGATACAGGGTGTGTGGGTGTGATACTGGGATACAGGGTGTGTGGGTGTGATACTGGGATACAGAGAGTGTCGGACGGATACTGGGATAGAGGGAGTGTGGGTCTGATACTGAGATACAGGGTGTGTGGGTCAGATACTGGGACACAGAGAGTGTGGGTCTGATACTGGGATACAGAGTGTGTGGGTGAGATACTGGAATACAGGGAGTGTGGCTCTGATACTGGGATACAGGGAGTGTGGGTGTGATACTGGGATACAGGGAGTGTGGGTCTGATACTGGGATACAGTGAGTGTGGGTGTCATAGTGGGATACAGGGAGTGTGGGACTGATACTGGGATACAGGGAGTATGGGTCTGATACTGGGATACAGGTAGTGTGGAACTGATACTGGGATACAGGGAGTGTGGGTGTGATACTGGGATACAGGGAGTGTTAGACTGATATTGGGATACAGGGAGTGTGGCTCTGATACTGGGATACAGGGAGTGTGCGTGTGACACTGGGATAAGGGAGTGTGGGACTGATACTGGGATAGAGGGAGTTTGTATCTGATACTGGGATACAGGGAGTTTGCATACGACGCTGGGATACAGGGAGTGTGGGACTGATACTGGGATACAGGGTGTGTGGGACTGATACTGGAGACAGGGTTTGTTGGTCTGATACTGGGATATAGCGAGTGTGGTTGTGATACTGGGATTCACTTTGTGGGTCTGATACTGGGATACAGGGAGTGTGGGTCTGATACTGGGATACAGGGAGTGTGGGTGTGATACTGGAATAGAGGGAGTGTGGGACTAATACTGGTATACAGGGTATGTGGGACTGATACTGGAATACAGGGAGTGTGGGTGTGATATTGGGATACAGGGAGTGTGGGACTGATACTGGGATACAGGGAGTGTGGGTCTGATACTGGGATACAGGGAATGTGGGACCGATACTGGGATACAGGGAGTGTGGGTCTGGTATTGGATACAGGGAGTGTGCGTGTGACACTGGGATAGAGGAAATGTGGGACTGATACTGGGATACAGGGAATGTGGGACTGATACTGGGATACAGGGAGTGCTGGTGTGATACTGGGATACAGGGAGTGTGGGTCTGGTACTGGATACAGGGAGTGTGAGTGTGACACTGGGATACAGGAAATGTGGGACTGATACTGGGATACAGGGAATGTGGGACAGATACTGGGATACAGGGAGTGTGGGTGTGATACTGGGATACAGGGAGTGAGCGACGGATACTGGGATACAGGGAGTGTGGGTGTGATACTGGGATACAGGGAGTGTGTGCCTGATACTGGGATACAGGGAGTGTGGGTGTGATACTGGGATACAGAGAGTGTCGGACGGATACTAGGATACAGGGAGTGTGGGTCTGATACTGAGATACAGGGAGTGTGGGTCTGATACTGGGATACAGGGTGTGTGGGTGTGATACTGGGATACAGGGAGAGTGGGACGGATACTTGGATACAGGGAGTGTGGGTCTGATACTGAGATACAGGGAGTGTGGGTCTGATAGTGGGATACAGGGAGTGTGGGTGTGATACTGGGATACAGGGTGTGTGGGTGTGAAACTGGGACACAGGGAGTGTGGCTCTGATACTGGGATACAGGCAGAGTGGGTCTGATACTGGGATACAGTGAGTGTGGGTGTCATAGTGGGAAACAGGGAGTGTGGGACTGACACTGGGATGAAGGAGTGTGGGTGTGATACTGGGATACAGGGAGTGTGGGTCTGATACTGGGATACAGGGAGTGTGGGTCTGGTATTGGATACAGGGAGTGTGCGTGTGACACCGGGATACAGGGAGTGTTGGTGTGATACTGGGATACAGGGAGTATGCGTATGACACTGGGATACAGGGAGTGTGGGACCGACACTGGGATACAGGGAGTGTGGGTGTGATACTGGGATAGGGGGAGTGTGGGTGTGATAGTGGGATTCAGGGAGTGTTTGTGATACTGGGATACATGGAATGTGGAACTGATACTGGGATAAAGGGAGTGTGGGACTGATACTGGGATACAGGGATTGAGGGACTGACACTGGGATACAGGGTGTGTGTGTGTGATACTGGGATACAGGGAGTGTGTGTCTGATACTGGGATCCAAGGTGTGTGGGCCTGATACTGGGATACAGGGAGTGTGGGTGTGATACTGGGATACAGAGAGTGTGTGCGTGATACTGGGATACAGGGAGTGTGGGTGTGATACTGGGATACAGAGAGTGTCGGACGGATACTAGGATACAGGGAGTGTGGGTCTGATACTGAGATACAGGGAGTGTGGGTCTGATACTGGGATACAGGGTGTGTGGGTGTGATACTGGGATACAGGGAGAGTGGGACGGATACTTGGATACAGGGAGTGTGGGTCTGATACTGAGATACAGGGAGTGTGGGTCTGATAGTGGGATACAGGGAGTGTGGGTGTGATACTGGGATACAGGGTGTGTGGGTGTGAAACTGGGACACAGGGAGTGTGGCTCTGATACTGGGATACAGGCAGAGTGGGTCTGATACTGGGATACAGTGAGTGTGGGTGTCATAGTGGGAAACAGGGAGTGTGGGACTGACACTGGGATGAAGGAGTGTGGGTGTGATACTGGGATACAGGGAGTGTGGGTCTGATACTGGGATACAGGGAGTGTGGGTCTGGTATTGGATACAGGGAGTGTGCGTGTGACACCGGGATACAGGGAGTGTTGGTGTGATACTGGGATACAGGGAGTATGCGTATGACACTGGGATACAGGGAGTGTGGGACCGACACTGGGATACAGGGAGTGTGGGTGTGATACTGGGATAGGGGGAGTGTGGGTGTGATAGTGGGATTCAGGGAGTGTTTGTGATACTGGGATACATGGAATGTGGAACTGATACTGGGATAAAGGGAGTGTGGGACTGATACTGGGATACAGGGATTGAGGGACTGACACTGGGATACAGGGTGTGTGTGTGTGATACTGGGATACAGGGAGTGTGTGTCTGATACTGGGATCCAAGGTGTGTGGGTGTGATACTGGGTTACAGGGAGAGTGGGTCTGATACTGGGATACAGGGAGTGTGGATCTGACACTGGGATACAGGGAGTGTGGGACTGATACTGGGATACAGGGAGTGTGTGTCTGATACTGGGATCCAAGGTATGTGGGTGTGATACTGGGATACAGGGAGTGTGGCTCTGATACTGGATACAGGGAGTGTGGCTCTGATACTGGGATACAGGGAGTGTGGGACTGATACTGGTATACTGGGAGTGTGGATGTGATACTGGGATACAAGGTGTGTGGCTCTGATACTGGGATACAGGGAGTGTGGGTCGGATACTGGGATACAGGGAGTGTGGTTCTGATTCTGGGATACAGGGAGTGTGGGTGTGATTCTGGGATACAGGGAGTATGGGACTGACACTGGGATACAGCGCGTGTGGCTCTGATACTGGGAAACAGGGAGTGTAGGACTGACACTGGGATGAAGGAGTGTGGGTGTGATACTGGGATACAGGGAGTGTGGGTCTGATACTGGGATACAGCGAGTGTGGGACTGATACTGGGATACAGGGAGTGTGGGTCTGGTATTGGATACAGGGAGTGTGCGTGTGACACCGGGATACAGGGAGTGTTGGTGTGGTACTGGGATACAGGGAGTGTGGGTCTGGTACTGGATACAGGGAGTGTGGGACTGATACTGGGATACAGGGAGTGTGTGTGTGATACTAGGATACAGGGAGTGTGGGATTGATACTGGGATACAGGGAGTGTGGGACTGATACTGGGATACAGGGAGTGTGGGTGTGATCCGGGGATACAGGGAGTGTGGGTGTGATACTGGGATTACAGGGAGTGTGGGTCTGGTACTGGATACAGGGAGTGTGGGACTGATACTGGGATACAGGGAGTGTGTGTGTGATACTAGGATACAGGGAGTGTGGGATTGATACTGGGATACAGGGAGTGTGGGTTTGGTACTGGATACAGGGAGTGTGGGTGTGACACTGGGATACAGGAAATGTGGGACTGACACTGGGATACAGGGAGTGTGGGTGTGATCTGGGGATACAGGGAGTTGGGTCTGATACTGGGATACAGGCAGTGTGGGTCTGATACTGGGATACAGGGAGTTGGGTCTGATATTGGGATACAGGGAGTGTGGGTGTGATACTGGGATACAGGGAGTGTGGGACTGATACTGGGATACAGGGAGTGAGGGACTGACACTGGGATATAGGGAGTGTGGGACTGACACTGGGATACAGGGAGTGTGGGTCTGGTATTGGATACAGGGAGTGTGCGTGTGACACCGGGATACAGGGAGTGTTGGTGTGATACTGGGATACAGGGAGTGTGGGTCTGGTACTGGATACAGGGAGTGTGGGACTGATACTGGGATACAGGGAGTGTGTGTGCGATACTAGGATACAGAGAGTGTGGGATTGATACTGGGATACAGGGAGTGTGGGACTGATACTGGGATACAGGGAGTGTGGGTGTGATCCGGGGATACAGGGAGTGTGGGTGTGATACTGGGATACAGGGTGTGTTGGTGTGATACTGGGATTACAGGGAGTGTGGGTCTGGTACTGGATACAGGGAGTGTGGGACTGATACTAGGATACAGGGAGTGTGTGTGTGTGATACTAGGATACAGGGAGTGTGGGATTGATACTGGGATACAGGGAGTGTGGGTCTGGTACTGGATACAGGGAGTGTGGGTGTGACACTGGGATACAGGAAATGTGGGACTGATACTGGGATACAGGGAGTGTGGGTGTGATCTGGGGATACATGGAGTTGGGTCTGATACTGGGATACAGGCAGTGTGGGTCTGATACTGGGATACAGGGAGTTGGGTCTGATATTGGGATACAGGGAGTGTGGGTGTGATACTGGGATACAGGGAGTGTGGGACTGATACTGGGATACAGGGAGTGAGGGACTGACACTGGGACACAGGGCGTGTGGGACTGACACTGGGATACAGGGAGTGTGTGTCTGATACTGGGATCCAAGGTATGTGGGTGTGATACTGGGACACAGGGAGTGTGGCTCTGATACTGGGATACAGGCAGTGTGGGTCTGATATTGGGATACAGTGAGTGTGGGTGGCATAGTGGGATACAGGGAGTGTGGGACTGATACTGGGATACAGGGAGTATGGGTCTGAAACTGGGATGCAGGTAGTGTGGAACTGATACTGGGATACAGCGAGTGTGGGTCTGATACTGGGATACAGCGAGTGTGGGACTGATACCGGGATACAGGGAGTGTGGGTCTGGTATTGGATACAGGGAGTGTGCGTGTGACACCGGGATACAGGGAGTGTTGGTGTGATACTGGGATACAGGGAGTGTGGGTCTGGTACTGGATACAGGGAGTGTGCGTGTGACACTGGGATACAGGAAACGTGGGACTGATACTGGGATACAGTGAGTGTGGGTGTGATCCGGGGATACAGGGAGTGTGGGTGTGATACTGGGATACAGGGAGTGTGCGTGTGACACTGGGATACAGGGTGTGTTGGTGTGATACTGGGATACAGGGAGTGTGGGTCTGGTACTGGATACAGGGAGTGTGGGACTGACACTGGGATACAGGGAGTGTGGGACTGACACTGGGATAGAGGGAGTGTGTGTCTGATACTGGGATCCAAGGTATGTGGGTGTGATACTGGGACACAGGGAGTGTGGCTCTGATACTGGGATACAGGCAGTGTGGGTCTGATACTGGGATACAGTGAGTGTGGGTGTCATAGTGGGATACACGGAGTGTGGGACTGATACTGGGATACAGGGAGTATGGGTCTGAAACTGGGATGCAGGTAGTGTGGAACTGATACTGGGATACAGGGAGTGTGGCTCTGATACTGGGATACAGGGAGTGTGCGTGTGACACTGGGATACAGGGGGTGTGGGACTGATACTGGGATAGAGGGACTTTGTGTCTGATACTGGGATACAGGGAGTATGCGTATGACACTGGGATACAGGGAGTGTGGGAACGACACTGGGATACAGGGAGTGTGGGTGTGATAGTGGGATAGGGGGAGTGTGGGTGTGATAGTGGGATTCAGGGAGTGTTTGTGATACTGGGATACATGGAATGTGGAACTGATACTGGGATACAGGGAT
This sequence comes from Chiloscyllium plagiosum, assembly GCF_037043375.1. NCBI lineage: Eukaryota > Metazoa > Chordata > Chondrichthyes > Orectolobiformes > Hemiscylliidae > Chiloscyllium > Chiloscyllium plagiosum. The sequence goes on along the minus strand of NW_028270183.1, from coordinate 26,318,480 downwards.
TGAGGGACTGACACTGGGATACAGGGTATGTGTGTCTGATACTGGGATCCAAGGTGTGTGGGTGTGATACTGGGTTACAGGGAGAATGGGTCTGATACTGGGATACAGGGAGTATGGATCTGACACTGGGATACAGTGAGTGTGGGACTGATACTGGGATTCAGGGAGTGTGTGTCTGATACTGGGATCCAAGGTATGTGGGTGTGATACTGGGATACAGGGAGTGTGGGTGTGATATTGGGACACAGGGAGTGTGGGACTGATACTGGTATACTGGGAGTGTGGATGTGATACTGGGATACAAGGTGTGTGGCTCTGATACTGCGATATAGGGAGTGTGTGTCTGATACTGGGATACAGGGAGTGGGGGTCTGATTCTGGGATACAGGGAGTGTGGTTGTGATACTGGGATACAGGGAGTTTGGGACTGACACTGGGATACAGGGAGTGTGGCTCTGATACTGGGATACAGGGAGTGTGCGTGTGACACTGGGATACAGGGAGTGTGGGACTGATACTGGGATAGAGGGAGTTTGTGTCTGATACCGGGATACAGGGAGTATGCGTATGACACTGGGATACAGGGAGTGTGGGACCGACACTGGGATACAGGGAGTGTTGGTGTGATACTGGGATAGGGGGAGTGTGGGTGTGATAGTGGGATTCAGGGAGTGTTTGTGATACTGGGATACATGGAATGTGGAACTGATACTGGGATAAAGGGAGTTGTGGACTGATACTGGGATACAGGGATTGAGGGACTGACACTGGGATACAGGGTGTGTGTGTCTGATACTGGGATCCAAGGTGTGTGGGTGTGATACTGGGTTACAGGGAGAGTGGGTCTGATACTGGGATACAGGGAGTATGGATCTGACACTGGGATACAGTGAGTGTGGGACTGATAATGGGATTCAGGGAGTGTGTGTCTGATACTGGGATCTAAGGTATGTGGGTGTGATACTGGGATACAGGGAGTGTGGGTCTGATACTGGATACAGGGAGTGTGGGTGTGATACTGGGACACAGGGAGTGTGGGACTGATACTGGTATACTGGGAGTGTGGCTCTGATACTGGGATACAGGGAGTGTGGGTCTGATACTGGGATACAGGGAGTGTGGGTCTGATTCTGGGATACAGGGAGTGTGGGTGTGATACTGGGATACAGGGAGTTTGGGACTGACACTGGGATACAGCGCGTGTGGCTCTGATACTGGGAAACAGGGAGTGTGGGACTGACACTGGGATGAAGGAGTGTGGGTGTGATACTGGGATACAGGGAGTGTGCGTGTGACACCGGGATACAGGGAGTGTTGGTGTGATACTGGGATACAGGGAGTGTGGGTCTGGTACTGGATACAGGGAGTGTGGGTATGACACTGGGATACAGGAAATGTGGGACTGATACTGGGATACAGGGAGTGTGGGTGTGATCCGGGGATACAGGGAGTGTGGGTGTGATACTGGGATACAGGGAGTGTGCGTGTGACACTGGGATACAGGGTGTGTTGGTGTGATACTGGGATACAGCGAGTGTGGGTCTGGTACTGGATACAGGGAGTGTGGGACTGATACTGGGATACAGGGAGTGTGTGTGCGATACTAGGATACAGGGAGTGTGGGATTGATACTGGGATACAGGGAGTGTGGGTCTGGTACTGGATACAGGGAGTGTGGGTGTGATCCGGGGATACAGGGAGTGTGGGTGTGATACTGGGATACAGGGTGTGTTGGTGTGATACTGGGATACAGGGAGTTGGGTCTGATATTGGGAGACAGGGAGTTTGGGTGTGATACTGGGATACAGGGAGTATGGGACTGATACTGGGATACAGGGAGTGAGGGTGTGATACTGGGATACAGGGAGTTGTGTCTGATACTGGGATACAGGCAGTGTGGGTGTGATACTGGGATACAGGGAGTTGGGTCTGATATTGGGATACAGGGAGTGTGGGTGTGATACTGGGATACAGGGAGTATGGGACAGATACTGGGATACAGGGAGTGAGGGACTGATACTGGGAAACAGGGAGTGTGGGTCTGGTATTGGATACAGGGAGTGTGCGTGTGACACCGGGATACAGGGAGTGTTGGTGTGATACTGGGATACAGGGAGTGTGGGTCTGGTACTGGATACAGGGAGTGTGGGACTGACACTGGGATACAGGGAGTGTGGGACTGACACTGGGATAGAGGGAGTGTGTGTCTGATACTGGGATCCAAGGTATGTGGGTGTGATACTGGGACACAGGGAGTGTGGCTCTGATACTGGGATACAGGCAGTGTGGGTCTGATACTGGGATACAGTGAGTGTGCGTGTCATGGTGGGATACACGTAGTGTGGGACTGATACTGGGATACAGGGAGTATGGGTCTGAAACTGGGATGCAGGTAGTGTGGAACTGATACTGGGATACAGGGAGTGTGGGCGTGACACTGGGATACAGGGAGTGTTAGACTGATACTGGGATACAGGGAGTGTGGCTCTGATACTGGGATACAGGGAGTGTGCGTGTGACACTGGGATACAGGGAGTGTGGGACTGATACTGGGATAGAGGGAGTTTGTGTCTGATACTGGGATACAGGGAGTATGCGTATGACACTGGGATACAGGGAGTGTGGGACCGACACTGGGATACAAGGAGCGTGGGTGTGATACTGGGATAGGGGGAGTGTGGGTGTGATAGTGGGATTCAGGGAGTGTTTGTGATACTGGGATACATGGAATGTGGAACTGATACTGGGATAAAGGGAGTGTGGGACTGATACTGGGATACAGGGATTGAGGGACTGACACTGGGATACAGGGTGTGTGTGTCTGATACTGGGATCCAAGGTGTGTGGGTGTGGTACTGGGTTACAGGGAGAGTGGGTCTGATACTGGGATACAGGGAGTATGGATCTGACACTGGGATACAGTGAGTGTGGGACTGATACTGGGATTCAGGGAGTGTGTGTCTGATACTGGGATCCAAGGTATGTGGGTGTGATACTGGGATACAGGGAGTGTGGGTCTGATACTGGATACAGGGAGTGTGGCTCTGATACTGGGATACAGGGAGTGTGGGTCTGATTCTGGGATACAGGGAGTGTGGGTGTGATACTGGGATACAGGGAGTTTGGGACTGACACTGGGATACAGCGAGTGTGGGACTGATACTGGGATGCAGGGAGTGTGGATCTGGTATTGGATACAGGGAGTGTGCGTGTGACACCGGGATACAGGGAGTGTTGGTGTGATACTGGGATACAGGGAGTGTGGGTCTGGTACTGGATACAGGGAGTGTGGGACTGACACTGGGAGACAGGAAATGTGGGACTGATACTGGGATACAGGGAGTGTGGGTGTGATCCAGGGATACAGGGAGTGTGGGTGTGATACTGGGATACAGGGAGTGTGCGTGTGACACTGGGATACAGGGTGTGTTGGTGTGATACTGGGATACAGGGAGTGTGGGTCTGGTACTGGATACAGGGAGTGTGTGACTGATACTGGGATACAGGGAGTGTGTGTGTGATACTAGGATACAGGGAGTGTGGGATTGATACTGGGATACAGGGAGTGTGGGTCTGGTACTGGATACAGGGAGTGTTGGTGTGACACTGGGATACAGGAAATGTGGGACTGATACTGGGATACAGGGAGTGTGGGTTGATACTGGGATACAGGGAGTTGGGTCTGATATTGGGACACAGGGAGTGTGGGTGTGATACTGGGATACAGGGAGTATGGGACTGATACTGGGATACAGGGAGTGAGGGTGTGATACTGGGATATAGGGAGTTGGGTCTGATACTGGGATACAGGCAGTGTGGGTGTGATACTGGGATACAGGGAGTTGGGTCTGATATTGGGATACAGGGAGTGTGGGTGTGATACTGGGATACAGGGAGTATGGGACTGATACTGGGATACAGGGAGTGAGGGACTGATACTGGGAAACAGGGAGTGTGGGTCTGGTATTGGATACAGGGAGTGTGCGTGTGACACCGGGATACAGGGAGTGTTGGTGTGATACTGGGATACAGGGAGTGTGGGTCTGGTACTGGATACAGGGAGTGTGGGTGTGACACTGGGATACAGGAAATGTGGGACTGATACTGGGATACAGGGAGTGGGGTGTGATCCGGGGATACAGGGAGTGTGGGTGTGATACTGGGATACAGGGAGTGTGCGTGTGACACTGGGATACAGGGTGTGTTGGTGTGGTACTGGGATACAGGGAGTATGGGTCTGGTACTGGATACAGGGAGTGTGGGACTGACACTGGGATAGAAGGAGTGTGTGTCTGCTACTGGGATCCAAGGTATGTGGGCGTGATACTGGGACACAGGGAGTTGGGTCTGATACTGGGATACAGGCAGTGTGGGTGTGATACTGGGATACAGGGAGTTGGGTCTGATACTGGGATACAGGGTGTGTGGGTGTGATACTGGGATACAGGGAGTTGGGTCTGATATTGGGATACAGGGAGTGTGGGTATGATACTGGGATACAGGGAGTATGGGACTGATACTGGGATACAGGGAGTGAGGGACTGACACTGGGAAACAGGGAGTGTGGGACTGACACTGGGATACAGGGAGTGTGTGTCTGATACTGGGATCCAAGGTATGTGGGTGTGGTACTGGGATACAGGAAGTGTGGGTCTGATACTGGGATACAGGGAGTTGGGTCTGATACTGGGATACAGGGAGTGTGTCTGACACTGGGATACAGGGATTGAGGGACTGACACTGGGATACAGGGTGTGTGCGTGTGATACTGGGATACAGGGAGTGTGTGTCTGATACTGGGATCCAAGGTGTGTGGGTGTGATACTGGGTTACAGGGAGTGTGGGTCTGATACTGGGATACAGGGAGTGTGGATCTGACACTGGGATACAGGTATGTGGGTGTGATACTGGGATACAGGGAGTGTGGGTCTGATACTGGGATTCAGAGAGTGTGGGTCTGATATTGGGATACAGGGTGTGTGGGACTGATACTGGATACCGGGTGTGTTGCTCTGATACTGGGATATAGCGAGTGTGGGTGAGATGCTGGGATACACTGAGTGTGGGTGTGATATTGGGATACAGGGAGTGTGGGTCTGATACTGGGATACAGGGAGTGTGGGACTGATACTGGGATACAGGGAGTCTGGGTGTGATACTGGGATTTAGGGAGTGTGGGACTGATACTGGGATACAGGGAGTTGGGTCTGATATTGGGATACAGGGAGTGTGGGTATGATACTGGGATACAGGGAGTATGGGACTGATACTGGGATACAGGGAGTGAGGGACTGACACTGGGATACAGGGAGTGTGGGACTGACACTGGGATACAGGGAGTGTGTGTCTGATACTGGGATCCAAGGTATGTGGGTGTGGTACTGGGATACAGGAAGTGTGGGTCTGATACTGGGATACAGGGAGTTGGGTCTGATACTGGGATACAGGGAGTGTGTCTGACACTGGGATACAGGGATTGAGGGACTGACACTGGGATACAGGGTGTGTGCGTGTGATACTGGGATACAGGGAGTGTGTGTCTGATACTGGGATCCAAGGTGTGTGGGTGTGATACTGGGTTACAGGGAGTGTGGGTCTGATACTGGGATACAGGGAGTGTGGATCTGACACTGGGATACAGGTATGTGGGTGTGATACTGGGATACAGGGAGTGTGGGTCTGATACTGGGATTCAGAGAGTGTGGGTCTGATATTGGGATACAGGGTGTGTGGGACTGATACTGGATACCGGGTGTGTTGCTCTGATACTGGGATATAGCGAGTGTGGGTGAGATGCTGGGATACACTGAGTGTGGGTGTGATATTGGGATACAGGGAGTGTGGGTCTGATACTGGGATACAGGGAGTGTGGGACTGATACTGGGATACAGGGAGTCTGGGTGTGATACTGGGATTTAGGGAGTGTGGGACTGATACTGGGATACAGGGTGTGTGAGACTGATACTGGGATACAGGGAGTGTGGGTGTGATACTGGGATACAGGGAGTGTGGGACTGATACTGGGATACAGGGAGTGTGGGACTGATACTGGGATACAGGGAGTGAGGGTGTGATACTGGGATACAGGGAATGTGGGACCGATACTGGGATAAAGGGAGTGTGGGTCTGGTATTGGATACAGGGAGTGTGCGTGTGACACCGGGATACAGGGAGTGCTGGTGTGATACTGTGATACAGGGAGTGTGGGTGTGATACTGGGATACAGGGAGTGTGGGTGTGATACTGGGATACAGGGTGTGTGGGTCTGATACTGGGATACAGGGAGTGTGGGTCTGATTCTGGGATACAGGGAGTGTGGGTGTGATACTGGGATACAGGGAGTGTGCGTGTGACACTGGGATACAGGGTGTGTTGGTGTGGTACTGGGATACAGGGAGTATGGGTCTGGTACTGGATACAGGGAGTGTGGGACTGACACTGGGATAGAAGGAGTGTGTGTCTGCTACTGGGATCCAAGGTATGTGGGCGTGATACTGGGACACAGGGAGTTGGGTCTGATACTGGGATACAGGCAGTGTGGGTGTGATACTGGGATACAGGGAGTTGGGTCTGATACTGGGATACAGGGTGTGTGGGTGTGATACTGGGATACAGGGAGTTGGGTCTGATATTGGGATACAGGGAGTGTGGGTATGATACTGGGATACAGGGAGTATGGGACTGATACTGGGATACAGGGAGTGAGGGACTGACACTGGGAAACAGGGAGTGTGGGACTGACACTGGGATACAGGGAGTGTGTGTCTGATACTGGGATCCAAGGTATGTGGGTGTGGTACTGGGATACAGGAAGTGTGGGTCTGATACTGGGATACAGGGAGTTGGGTCTGATACTGGGATACAGGGAGTGTGTCTGACACTGGGATACAGGGATTGAGGGACTGACACTGGGATACAGGGTGTGTGCGTGTGATACTGGGATACAGGGAGTGTGTGTCTGATACTGGGATCCAAGGTGTGTGGGTGTGATACTGGGTTACAGGGAGTGTGGGTCTGATACTGGGATACAGGGAGTGTGGATCTGACACTGGGATACAGGTATGTGGGTGTGATACTGGGATACAGGGAGTGTGGGTCTGATACTGGGATTCAGAGAGTGTGGGTCTGATATTGGGATACAGGGTGTGTGGGACTGATACTGGATACCGGGTGTGTTGCTCTGATACTGGGATATAGCGAGTGTGGGTGAGATGCTGGGATACACTGAGTGTGGGTGTGATATTGGGATACAGGGAGTGTGGGTCTGATACTGGGATACAGGGAGTGTGGGACTGATACTGGGATACAGGGAGTCTGGGTGTGATACTGGGATTTAGGGAGTGTGGGACTGATACTGGGATACAGGGAGTTGGGTCTGATATTGGGATACAGGGAGTGTGGGTATGATACTGGGATACAGGGAGTATGGGACTGATACTGGGATACAGGGAGTGAGGGACTGACACTGGGATACAGGGAGTGTGGGACTGACACTGGGATACAGGGAGTGTGTGTCTGATACTGGGATCCAAGGTATGTGGGTGTGGTACTGGGATACAGGAAGTGTGGGTCTGATACTGGGATACAGGGAGTTGGGTCTGATACTGGGATACAGGGAGTGTGTCTGACACTGGGATACAGGGATTGAGGGACTGACACTGGGATACAGGGTGTGTGCGTGTGATACTGGGATACAGGGAGTGTGTGTCTGATACTGGGATCCAAGGTGTGTGGGTGTGATACTGGGTTACAGGGAGTGTGGGTCTGATACTGGGATACAGGGAGTGTGGATCTGACACTGGGATACAGGTATGTGGGTGTGATACTGGGATACAGGGAGTGTGGGTCTGATACTGGGATTCAGAGAGTGTGGGTCTGATATTGGGATACAGGGTGTGTGGGACTGATACTGGATACCGGGTGTGTTGCTCTGATACTGGGATATAGCGAGTGTGGGTGAGATGCTGGGATACACTGAGTGTGGGTGTGATATTGGGATACAGGGAGTGTGGGTCTGATACTGGGATACAGGGAGTGTGGGACTGATACTGGGATACAGGGAGTCTGGGTGTGATACTGGGATTTAGGGAGTGTGGGACTGATACTGGGATACAGGGTGTGTGAGACTGATACTGGGATACAGGGAGTGTGGGTGTGATACTGGGATACAGGGAGTGTGGGACTGATACTGGGATACAGGGAGTGTGGGACTGATACTGGGATACAGGGAGTGAGGGTGTGATACTGGGATACAGGGAATGTGGGACCGATACTGGGATAAAGGGAGTGTGGGTCTGGTATTGGATACAGGGAGTGTGCGTGTGACACCGGGATACAGGGAGTGCTGGTGTGATACTGTGATACAGGGAGTGTGGGTGTGATACTGGGATACAGGGAATGTGGGACCGATACTGGATACAGGGAGTGTGGGTCTGGTATTGGATACAGGGAGTGTGCGTGTGACACCGGGATATAGGGAGTGCTGGTGTGATACTGGGATACAGGGAGTGTGGGTCTGGTACTGGTTACAGGGAGTGTGGGTGTGATACTGGGATACGGGAAATGTGGGACTGATACTGGGATACAGGGAGTGTGGGTGTGATCTGGTGATACAGGGAGTGTGCGTGTGACACCGGGATACAGGCAGTGTGGGTGTGATACTGGGTTACAGGATGTGTGGGTGTGATACTGGGATACAGGGAGTGTGGCTCTGATACTGGGATACAGGGAGTGTGGGACTGATACTGGGATACAGGGAGTGTGGGACTGACACTGGGATACAGGGAATGTGTGTCTGATACTGGGATCCAAGGTATGTGGGTGTGATACTGGGATACAGGAAGTGTGGGTCTGATACTGGGATACAGGGAGTTGGGTCTGATACTGGGATACAGGGAGTGTGTCTGACACTGGGATACAGGGATTGAGGGACTGACACTGGGATACAGGGTGTGTGTGTGTGATACTGGGATACAGGGAGTGTGGAACTGATACTGGGATCCAAGGTGTGTGGGTGTGATACTGGGTTACAGGGAGTTTGGGTCTGATACTGGGATACAGGGAGTGTGGATCTGACACTGGGATACATGGAGTGTGGGACTGATACTGTGATTCAGGGAGTGTGGGTGTGATACTGGGATACAGGGAGTGTGGGACTGACACTGGGATACAGGGAGCGATGGTCTGATAGTGGGATACAGCGAGTGTGGGTGTGATACTGGGATACAGCGAGTGTGGGACTGATACAGGGACACTGTGAGTGTGGATGCATTACTGGGATACAGCGAGTGTGGGTTTGATGCCCGGATACAGGAAGTTCAGGAGTCAGCTCACTGTGCCCATATCGTTCACTGAGTTTTCTCTCCACAGATGCTGCCAAACCTTTTGAATATTTCGAGCAGCGTCTGTACTTGTTTCTGGTTCCCAGCATCTGCACTGTTCTGCCTGGTACAGCTCGGAGGCTGAACACCGGGACTCTATCCTGAAGCTCTCTCTTACCAGAGTGTCTCTTGTTGATGTCTCTCTCGCTCCATCTCTCCTCCTCTCCCTTATTCTATGTCTCCCCTTACCCTTTCACTGTCTCCCAGTCTCTCGCTTTTCATTTGTCTCTCTCTTACATTTCCCCATAGTTCCCTCTCTCACTCTCTCACTCTCTCCCTTGTCTTTCTCGCGTTATTTGGCTTCCTGTTCCAGTGTTGGCTCCACCAATCCCAGAGCTATCACTGAACATGCTGCATTTGAACAGACACTGTCCATTTAAAGGCATTCTGTCCTGTTCACAATGCTGAGCTGGCCATCTTACCACCAATCAGGGGTCCAGTGTGGAGCTGGTCTCTCAAGGAGCTGACCCAGTTATGAACTCCTCGCACTCTGAGCCACCAAGCCATGACCGAGGTGGGGCAAGTAGTTGTTTAATTAATGCTGGGACTCTTGTCGACTGTGCCCAACATCAGGATGCTCCATCGCCCAGGCAACAATGGGTCCATCCCATTCGAGAACCCCATCCCAACTCCTGACATCAGGGGCAGTCTCTCATCCCCAAATCCCACAATCAGGCCTGAGTAGTAGGTATCCTGTCTGTCCTAGAGTCGTAGTCATACAGATGTACAGCACGGAAACAGACCCTTCGGTCCTACTTGCCCATCCCTCGATATCCCTCGACCTTTGTGTTCCCACAGAGTGAACTCAAGCAACAATATCTCCCTTTCCACTTCACCACCTTATATTGGGATTCCCAACAATTTCCAACCATGAACTCCGACATTGTGAGAGCAACCCTTCCCCACCTCACACTCTACCCACCACGTGTGGTTTGCGTGTTTATCCATTTCTTGCCATTAACACCCACTCTTCAAGCTGTATCACTCCTCTATTAACATCAGCCCTCCTTTTATCCTCACCAGCTGCTCCTTCTTCTCTGTCGCCAGCCTAAAAAAACCCAACACTTTCTCGTTCCCCACTTCAAACAGGAAGAAGAGTCATACTCACCTTGGAGCATTCTCCCTCCCCAGATGAAAGCCTGACTGAGTTTCTCAAGCACTTGCTGTTTTCAGTTCAGATCTCCAGCAACTGCTGTAGGTTGTTGTCATTTAGCCAGGGACGCCTGTCCAGCTGTATCTCCAAGCCCCGCCTGTCGACTGAGAGGGTCAATGCTCCCAGATGGGGATGTGGTGGTGAGCACTTGTGTCTGACTGGAATTTATTTCTCTTTGTAGGCAGGATGATCCCACTGACGGAGTTGAAGCAGTTTATAGACCAGCAGCCAGCATTCCGGGTGCTGAAACCCTGGTGGGATGTATTTGCGGAGTATATCTGTGTGGCAATGCTAATGATTGGTGTTTTTGGATGCACCTTGCAGGTGAGGGACTGACACACGTACCTCAGCATGGAACATTTCACTGACAGCATTACACGCAGCATACACACACAGGATCAACATACACACACTCCGCATTAATACACATAGACTCACTATATCAAGATACACAAACTCAGCATTAATGCATATACACTCACGAGGTCAACACACACACACTCAGCATTAATACATATATACACACCAGATCAACACACACACACTCAGCATTAATACTTATACACTCACTAGATCAACACACACACACTCAGCATTAATACATAGACACACACAGGATCAAAGCACACACACTCAGGATTAATACATATACACACACTAGATCAACACACACACACACAGCATTAATACATATACACTCACTAGATCAACACACACACACTCAGCATTAATATACATACACTCACTAGATCAACACACACACACTCCGCATTAATACATATACACTCACTAGATCAACATACACAATCAGCATTTATACATATACACTCACTAGATCAACACACACACACTCAGCATTAATACATATACACTCACTAGATCAACACACACACATTCAGCATTAATACATATACACACACTAGATCAACACACACACAGCATTAATACATATACACTCACTAGATCAACACACACACTCAGCATTAATATACATACACTCACTAGATCAACATACACAATCAGCATTTATACATATACACTCACTAGATCAACACACACAGGATCAACACACACACACACAGCATTAATACATATACACTCACTAGATCAACACACACACACTCAGCATTAATACATATACACTCACTAGATCAACACACACAATCAGCATTTATACATATACACTCATTAGATCAACACACACAGGATCAACACACACACACATACACACACACACACACAGCATTAATACATATACACACAGGATCAACACACACACACTCAGCATTAATACATATACACACACAGGATCAAAGCACACACACACTCAGGATTAATACATATACACACACTAGATCAACACACACACACACTCAGCATTAATACATATACACACACCAGATCAACACACACACACACAGCATTAATACATATACACACACAATAGATCAACACACACACACACAGCATTAATACATATACACTCACCAGATCAACACACACTCAGCATTAATACATATACACTCACCAGATCAACACACACTCAGCATTAATACATATACACACACCAGATCAACACACACACACTCAGCATTAATACATATACACTCACCAGATCAACTCACACACTCAGCATTAATACAGACACACTCACCAAATCAACACACACACACTCAGCATTAATACAGACACACTCACTAGATCAACACACATGCACTCAGCATTAATACAGACACACTCACTAGATCAACACACACACACACGTTCAGCATTAATACATATACACTCACCAGACCAATAGACACATACTCAGCATTAATACATGTACACTCACTAGATCAACACACACACTCAGCATTAATACATATACACTCACCAGATCAATACACACACACAGCATTAATACATGTACACTCACTAGATCAACACACACACACTCAGGATTAATACATACACACTCACTAGATCAACACACACACACTCAGCATTTATACATATACACTCACTAGATCAACACACACACAGTCAGCATTAATACATACACACTCACTAGATCAACACACACACACTCAGCATTAATACATACATACTCACTAGATCAACACACACACTCAGCATTAATACATTTACACACACACAGGATCAACACAAACACACTCAGCATTAATACATGTACACTCACTAGATCAACACACACACACTCAGCATTAATACATACACACTCACTAGATCAACACACACACTCAGCATTAATACACATACACTCACTAGATCAACACACACACAGTCAGCATTAATACATACACACTCACTAGATCAACACACACACTCAGCATTAATACATACATACTCACTAGATCAACACACACACTCAGCATTAATACATACACACTCACTAGATCAACACACACACTCAGCATTAATACATACACACTCACTAGATCAACACACACACTCAGCATTAATACATACATACTCACTAGATCAACACACACACTCAGCATTAATACATTTACACACACACAGGATCAACACAAACACTCAGCATTAATACATACACACTCACTAGATCAACACACACACTCAGCATTAATACATACATACTCACTAGATCAACACACACACTCAGCATTAATACATACATACTCACTAGATCAACACACACACTCAGCATTAATACATTTACACACACACAGAATCAACACAAACACACTCAGCATTAATACATATACACTCACTAGATCAACACACACACAGTCAGCATTAATACATACACACTCACTAGATCAACACACACACTCAGTATTAATACACATACACTCACTAGATCAACACACACACAGTCAGCATTAATACATACATACTCACTAGATCAACACACACACTCAGCATTAATACATTTACACACACACAGGATCAACACAAACACACTCAGCATTAATACATATACACACTCACTAGATCAACACACACACAGCATTAATACATATACACACTCACTAGATCAACACACATACACTCAGCATTAATACATACACACTCACTAGATCAACACACACACTCAGCATTAATACATACATACTCACTAGATCAACACACACACTCAGCATTAATACATTTACACACACACAGGATCAACACAAACACTCAGCATTAATACATGTACACTCACTAGATCAACACACACACTCAGCATTAATACATACATACTCACTAGATCAACACACACACTCAGCATTAATACATTTACACACACACAGGATCAACACAAACACACTCAGCATTAATACATACACACTCACTAGATCAACACACACACTCAGTATTAATATACATACACTCACTAGATCAACACACACACAGTCAGCATTAATACATACATACTCACTAGATCAACACACACACTCAGCATTAATACATTTACACACACACAGGATCAACACAAACACACTCAGCATTAATACATATACACTCACTAGATCAACACACACACAGTCAGCATTAATACATACACACTCACTAGATCAACACACACACTCAGTATTAATACACATACACTCACTAGATCAACACACACACAGTCAGCATTAATACATACATACTCACTAGATCAACACACACACTCAGCATTAATACATTTACACACACACAGGATCAACACAAACACACTCAGCATTAATACATATACACACTCACTAGATCAACACACACACAGCATTAATACATATACACACTCACTAGATCAACACACATACACTCAGCATTAATACATACACACTCACTAGATCAACACACACACTCAGCATTAATACATACATACTCACTAGATCAACACACACACACTCAGCATTTATACATATACACTCACAGGATCGACACACACACTCAGCATTAATAAATGTACACTTACAAAATCAATACACACATTGCTCACAGGTAGCCTATTTCTCATAGGTAGCCAAATTGCTCACAGGGAGAACCCTTGTTCACAGGTAGCCCCATTGCCCACAGGTAGCCCCCTGCTCACAGGTAGCCCCATTGCTCACAGGAAACCCCCTTGCACGCAAGTAGCCCCTTGCTCACTGGTAGCCGCATTGCACAAAGGTAGCCCCATTGCTCACATGTAGCCCCATTGCTCAAATGTAGTCCCCTTGCTCACAGGTAGCCCCATTGCTCACAAGTAGCCAATATTCACAGGTAACCCATTGCTCACAGGTAGCCCCATTGCTCACAAGTTGCCAATATTCACAGGTAGCCCATTGCTCATAGGTAGCCCCATTGCTCACAGGTAGCCCCATTGCTCACAGGTAGCCCCATTGCTCACAGGTAACCCATTGCTCACAGGTAGCCCATTATTCACAGGTAGCCCATTGCTCACAGGTAGCCCCCTTGCTCACAAGTAGCCCATTATTCACAGGTAGCCCATTGCTCACAGGTAGCCCCTTGCTCACAGGTAGCCCCATTGCTCACAGGTAGCCCCTTGCTCACAGGTAGACCCATTGATCACTGGTAGCCCCCCTGTTTACAGATACCCCCATTGATCACAGGAAGCCCCATTGCTCCCAGGTATCCCCCTTGTTCAAAGGTAGCCCCATTGCTCACATGTAGCCCCATTGCTCACAGGTAGCCCCATTGCTCACAGTTTGCCCCCTCACTCACAGGTAGCCCCATTGCTCACAGCTAGCTTATTGCTCACAGGTAGCCAAATTGCTCACAAGGAGACCCCTTGCTCAATGGTTCTCTATTTCTCACAGGTAGCCCCATTGCTCCAAGGTAGCCCATTGCTCACAGGTAGCCCCATTGCTCCAAGGTAGCCCATTGCTCACAGGTAGCCTCATTGCTCAAAAGTAGCTTATTGCTCATGGGTAGCCCCATTGCTCACAGGTAGCCCATGGCTCACAGGTAGCCCCTTGCTCACAGGTAGCCCCTTGCTCACAGTGAACCCCATTGCTCACAGGTAGCCCATTGCTCTCAGGTAGCCCCATTGCCTACAGGTAGCCCCATTGCTCACAGTTAGCCCCCTTCGCTGACAGGTAGCCCCATTTCTCACAGGTAGGCCCCTTGCTCTCAGGTAGCCCCATTGCTCACAGGTAGCCCTACTGCTCACAGGTAGCGTATTGCTCACAGGTAGACCCATTGCTCACAGGTAGCCCCATTGCTCAATTGTAGCCTATTGCTCACAGGTAGACATATTGCTCACAGGTAGCCCCATTGCTTCCAGGTAGCCCCTTTGTTCAAATGTAGCCCCATTGCTCGCAGGAAGCCCCCTTGCTCACAGTTCGCCCCCTCACTCACAGGTAGCCCCCTCACTCACAGGTAGCCCCATTGTTCACAGGTAGCCTGTTGCTCATAGGTTGCCCTATTGCTCAGAGGAAGCCCCATTGCTCACAGGTAGCCCCCTCACTCACAGGTAGCCCAATTGCTCACAGATAGTCCCATTGCTCACAGATAACCTCATTGCTCACAGGCAGTCCCATTGCTCAAATGTACCCCTTTGCTCAAAGATAGCCCCCTTGCTTATGGGCAGCCCCATTGCTCACAGGTAGCCCCTTGCTCACATATAGCCCCATTGCTCACAGGTCGCCCCATTGCTCACAGGTAGTGCCATTGTCAAAGGTAGCCCCACTGCCCACAGGTAGACCCATTGTTCAAAGGTAGCCCCATTGCCCACAGGTAGACCCATGTCTCACAATTAGCCCATTGCTCGTAAGATAGCCCCGTTGATCACAGGAGCCGATGGCTCACAGGTAGACCCTTGCTCACAGGTCGCCCATTGTTCACAGATAGCCCCTTTGCTCACAGGTAGCCATCTTGCTCAAATGTAGCCCCATTGATCACAGGTAGCCCCATGTCTCACAATTAGCCCCATTGCATGTAAGGTAGCCCCGTTGATCACAGGTAGCCCCATTGCTCACAGGAGCCTATTGCTCACAGGTAGCCCCTTGCTCACAGGTAGCCCCATTGCTTACAGGTAGCATGATTGATCACAGATAGACTCCTTGCTCACAGGTAGCCCCATTGCTCACAGGTAGCCCTCTTTCTCACAGGTAGCCCCCTTGCTCACAGGTAGCCCCATTGCTCACATGTAGCCCCATTGCTCACAGGTAGCCCCATTGCTCACAGTTTGCCCCCTCACTCACAGGTAGCCCCATTGCTCACAGCTAGCTTATTGCTCACAGGTAGCCAAATTGCTCACAAGGAGACCCCTTGCTCAATGGTTCTCTATTTCTCACAGGTAGCCCCATTGCTCCAAGGTAGCCCATTGCTCACAGGTAGCCCCATTGCTCCAAGGTAGCCCATTGCTCACAGGTAGCCTCATTGCTCAAAAGTAGCCTATTGCTCATGGGTAGCCCCATTGCTCACAGGTAGCCCATGGCTCACAGGTAGCCCCTTGCTCACAGGTAGCCCCTTGCTCACAGTGAACCCCATTGCTCACAGGTAGCCCATTGCTCTCAGGTAGCCCCATTGCCTACAGGTAGCCCCATTGCTCACAGTTAGCCCCCTTCGCTGACAGGTAGCCCCATTTCTCACAGGTAGGCCCCTTGCTCTCAGGTAGCCCCATTGCTCACAGGTAGCCCTACTGCTCACAGGTAGCGTATTGCTCACAGGTAGACCCATTGCTCACAGGTAGCCCCATTGCTCAATTGTAGCCTATTGCTCACAGGTAGACCTATTGCTCACAGGTAGCCCCATTGCTTCCAGGTAGCCCCTTTGTTCAAATGTAGCCCCATTGCTCGCAGGAAGCCCCCTTGCTCACAGTTCGCCCCCTCACTCACAGGTAGCCCCCTCACTCACAGGTAGCCCCATTGTTCACAGGTAGCCTGTTGCTCATAGGTTGCCCTATTGCTCAGAGGAAGCCCCATTGCTCACAGGTAGCCCCCTCACTCACAGGTAGCCCAATTGCTCACAGATAGTCCCATTGCTCACAGATAACCTCATTGCTCACAGGCAGTCCCATTGCTCAAATGTACCCCTTTGCTCAAAGATAGCCCCCTTGCTTATGGGCAGCCCCATTGCTCACAGGTAGCCCCTTGCTCACATATAGCCCCATTGCTCACAGGTCGCCCCATTGCTCACAGGTAGTGCCATTGTCAAAGGTAGCCCCACTGCCCACAGGTAGACCCATTGTTCAAAGGTAGCCCCATTGCCCACAGGTAGACCCATGTCTCACAATTAGCCCATTGCTCGTAAGATAGCCCCGTTGATCACAGGAGCCGATGGCTCACAGGTAGACCCTTGCTCACAGGTCGCCCATTGTTCACAGATAGCCCCTTTGCTCACAGGTAGCCATCTTGCTCAAATGTAGCCCCATTGATCACAGGTAGCCCCATGTCTCACAATTAGCCCCATTGCATGTAAGGTAGCCCCGTTGATCACAGGTAGCCCCATTGCTCACAGGAGCCTATTGCTCACAGGTAGCCCCTTGCTCACAGGTAGCCCCATTGCTTACAGGTAGCATGATTGATCACAGATAGACTCCTTGCTCACAGGTAGCCCCATTGCTCACAGGTAGCCCTCTTTCTCACAGGTAGCCCCCTTGCTCACAGGTAGCCCCATTGCTCACAGGCAGCCCATTGCTCACTGGTAGCCCCATTGCCTGCAGGTAGCCCCATTGCTCACAGGTAGCCTATTGCTCCCAGGTTGCCCCTTGCTCACAGGGAGCCCCATTGCTCAGAGGTAGCCCCATTGCTCACAGGCAGCCTATGGCTCACAGGTAGCCCCATTGCTCACAGGTAGCCCCATTGCTCAATGTTAGCCTATTGCTCACAGGTAGCCCTATTGCTCCCAGCTAGCCCCATTGCTCCCAGGTAGCCCCTTGCTCAAACATAGCCTCATTGCACAAAGGTAGCCCATTGCTCACAGGTAGTCCCATTGATCACAGGTAGCCCATTGCTCACAGGCAGTCCCATTGCTCCCAGGTAGCTGCATTGCTCAAAGGTAACCTATTGCTCATTGGTAGCCAAATTGCTCACAGGGAGAACCCTTGTTCACAGGTAGCCCCATTGCTCAGTGGTAGCCCCATTGCTCAGAGGTAGCCCCATTGCTCAGAGGTAGACCCATTGCTCACAGGTAGCCCCATTGCTCAGAGGTAGCCCCATTGCTCAGAGGTAGACCCATTGCTCACAGGTAGCCCCATTGCTCAGAGGTAGACCCATTGCTCAGAGGTAGACCCATTGCTCACAGGTAGCCCCATTGCCCACAGGTAAGGTATTGCTCACAGGTAGCCCCATTGCTCACAGGTAACGTATTGCTCACAGGTAGCCCCATTGCTCACAGGTAACGTATTGCTCACAGGTAGACCCCTTGCTCACAGGTAGCCCCATTGCTCACAGGTAGTCCATTGCTCACAGGTAACGTATTTCTCACAGGTAGCCCCATTGCTCACAGGTAACGTATTTCTCACAGGTAGGCCCATTGCTCAAGTGTAGCGCGATTGCCCACAGGTCGCCCCATTGCTCCCAGGTAGCCCCTTTATTCAAATGTAGCCCCATTGCTCGCAGGAAGCCCCCTTGCTCACAGTCGCCCCCTCACTCACAGGTAGCCCCCTCACTCACAGGTAGCCCCATTGTTCACAGGTAGCCTGTTGCTCATAGGTTGCCCTATTGCTCAGAGGAAGCCCCATTGCTCATAGGTAGCCCCCTCACTCACCGGTAGCCCAATTGCTCACAGATAGTCCCATTGCTCACAGATAACCTCATTGCTCACAGGCAGTCCCATTGCTCAAATGTACCCCTTTGCTCAAAGATAGCCCCCTTGCTTATGGGCAGCCCCATTGCTCACAGGTAGCCCCTTGCTCACATATAGCCCCATTGCTCACAGGTCGCCCCATTGCTCACAGGTAGTGCCATTGTCAAAGGTAGCCCCACTGCCCACAGGTAGACCCATTGTTCAAAGGTAGCCCCATTGCTCACAGGTAGCCCCATGTCTCACAATTAGCCCATTGCTCGTAAGATAGCCCCGTTGATCACAGGAGCCGATGGCTCACAGGTAGACCCTTGCTCACAGGTCGCCCATTGTTCACAGATAGCCCCTTTGCTCACAGGTAGCCATCTTGCTCAAATGTAGCCCCATTGATCACAGGTAGCCCCATGTCTCACAATTAGCCCCATTGCTTGTAAGGTAGCCCCGTTGATCACAGGTAGCCCCATTGCTCACAGGAGCCTATTGCTCACAGGTAGCCCCTTGCTCACAGGTAGCCCCATTGCTTACAGGTAGCATGATTGATCATAGATAGACTCCTTGCTCACAGGTAGCCCCATTGCTCACAGTTAGCCCCCTTGCTCAGTGGTAGCCCCATTGCTCACAGGTAGCCCCTGGCTCACAGGTAGCCCCATTGCTCACAGGTAGCCCCTTGCTCACAGGTAGCCCCCTTGCTCACAGGTATCCCCATTGCTCACAGTTAGCCCCCTTGCTCACTCGTAGCTCCATTGCTCACAGAAAGTCCCATTGTTCACAGGTAGCCCCCATGCTCACTGGTAGTCCTATTGCTCAAAGGTAGCCCCTTGCTCAAATGTAGCCCCCTTGCTCACAGGTAGCCCCATTGCTCACAGGTAGCCCCCCTGCTCACAGATAGCCCCATTGCTCACAGGTAGCCCCATTGTTCACAGGTAGCCCCCATGCTCACTGGTAGTCCTATTGCTCAAAGTTAGCCCCTTGCTCAAATGTAGCCCCCTTGCTCACAGGTAGCCCCATTGCTCACAGGTAGCCCCCTTGCTCACAGATAGCCCCATTGCTCACAGGTAGTCCCATTGTTCACAGGTAGCCCCCATGCTCACTTGTAGTCCTATTGCTCAAAGGTAGCCCCTTGCTCAAATGTAGCCCCCTTGCTCACAGTTAGCCCCATTGCTCACAGTTAGCCCCATTGCTCACAGTTAGCCCCATTGCGCACAGGTAGCCCCCTTGCTCAAAGGTACTCCCTTGCTCACAGGTAGCCCCATTGCTTACAAGTAGCCCTATTGCTCACAGGTAGCCCCATTGCTCACAGGTAGCCCCCTTGCTCAAAAGTAGCCCCATTGCTCACAGGTAGTCCCATTGCTCACAGTTAGCCCCATTGCTCACAGGTAGCCCCATTGCTTACAGGTAGCTCCTTTGCTCACAGGTAGCCCCATTGCTCACAGTTAGCCCCATTGCTCATAGGTAGCCCCATTGCTTACAGGTAGCCCCATTGCTCACAGGTAGCCCCATTGCTCACAGGTAGATCCATTGCTCACAGGTAGCCCCATTGCTCACAGGTAGCCCCATTGCTCACAGGTAGCCCCCATGCTCACTGGTAGTCCTATTGCTCAAAGGTAGCCCCTTGCTCAAATGTAGCCCCCTTGCTCAAATGTAGCCCCATTGCTCACAGGTAGCCCCATTGTTCACAGGTAGCCCCATTGCTCACAGGTAGTCCCTTGCTCACAGGTAGCCCCATTTCTCACAGGTAGCCCCATTTCTCATAGGTAGCCCCATTGCTCACAGGTAGTCCCTTGCTCACAGGTAGCCCCATTTCTCACAGGTAGCCCCATTTCTCATAGGTAGCCCCATTGCTCACAGGTAACCCCATTGCTCACAGGTAGCCCCATTTCTCACAGGTAACCCCATTGCTCATAGGTAGCCCTATTGGTCACAGGTAGCCCCATTGTCACAGGTAGCCCCATTGCTTACAGGTAGCCCCGTTGCTCACAGGTACTCTCTTGCTCACAGGTAGTCCCTTGCTCACAGGTAGCCCCTTGCTCACAGGTAGCCCCCTTGCTCACAGGTAGCCCCATTGCTCACAGGTAGCCCCGTTGCTCACAGTTAGCCCCATTGCTCACAGGTAGCCCCCTTGCTCACAGGTAGCCCCATTGCTCACAGGTAGCCCCATTTCTCACAGGTAGCCCCATTGCTTACAGGTAGCCCCCATTGCTCACAGGTAGCCCCCTTGCTCACAGGTAGCCCAATTGCTCACAGGTAGCCCCCTTGCTCACAGGTAGCCCCATTGCTCACAGGTAGCCCCCATTGCTCACAGGTAGCCCCCTTGCTCACAGGTAGCCCCATTGCTCACAGGTAGCCCCCTTGCTCACAGGTAGCTCCTTGCTCACAGGTAGCCCCATTGCTCAAAGCTAGGCCCATTGCTCACAGGTAGCCCCTTGCTCACAGGTAGCCCCCTTGTTCAAAGGTAGCCCCATTTCTCGCAGGTAGCCCCATTGCTCCAAGGTAGCCCATTGCTCACAGGTAGCCTCATTGCTCAAAGGTAGCCTATTGCTCATGGGTAGCCCCCTTGCTCACAGGTAGCCCCATTGCTCACAGGTAGCCCCCATTGCTCACAGGTAGCCCCATTGCTCACAGGTAGCCCCATTGCTCACAGGTAGCCCCCTTGCTCACAGGTAGCCCCCGTTGCTCACAGGTAGCCCCATTGCTCACAGGTAGCCCCCTTGCTCACAGGTAGCCCCATTGCTCACAGGTAGCCCCATTTCTCACAGGTAGCCCCATTGCTTACAGGTAGCCCCGTTGCTCACAGGTATCCCCATTGCTCACAGGTAGCCCCTTGCTCACAGGTAGCCCCCTTGCTCACAGGTAGCCCCATTGCTCACAGGTAGCCCCGTTGCTCACAGTTAGCCCCATTGCTCACAGGTAGCCCCCTTGCTCACAGGTAGCCCCATTGCTCACAGGTAGCCCCATTTCTCACAGGTAGCCCCATTGCTTACAGGTAGCCCCCATTGCTCACAGGTAGCCCCCTTGCTCACAGGTAGCCCAATTGCTCACAGGTAGCCCCCTTGCTCACAGGTAGCCCCATTGCTCACAGGTAGCCCCCATTGCTCACAGGTAGCCCCCTTGCTCACAGGTAGCCCCATTGCTCACAGGTAGCCCCCTTGCTCACAGGTAGCCCCCGTTGCTCACAGGTAGCCCCATTGCTCACAGGTAGCCCCCTTGCTCACAGGTAGCCCCATTGCTCACAGGTAGCCCCATTTCTCACAGGTAGCCCCATTGCTTACAGGTAGCCCCGTTGCTCACAGGTATCCCCATTGCTCGCAGGTAGCCCCATTGCTCACAGCTTGACCCCTTGCTCTCAGGTAGCCCCATTGCTCAGAGGTAGCCCCAATGCTCACAGATAGCCCCTTGCTCACAGGTAGCCACCTTGCTCACAGGCAGAGCCATTGCTCAATGGTTCTCTATTTCTCACAGGTAGCCCCATTGCTCACAGGTAGCCCCATTGCTCACAGATAGCCCCTTGCTCACAGGTAGCCACCTTGCTCACAGTTAGGCCCATTGCTCACAGGTAGCCCCATTGCTCACAGGTAGCTCCTTGCTCACAGGTAGCCCCATTGCTCAAAGCTAGGCCCATTGCTCACAGGTAGCCCCTTGCTCACAGGTAGCCCCCTTGTTCAAAGGTAGCCCCATTTCTCGCAGGTAGCCCCATTGCTCCAAGGTAGCCCATTGCTCACAGGTAGCCTCATTGCTCAAAGGTAGCCTATTGCTCATGGGTAGCCCCATTGCTCACAGGTAGCCCATGGCTCACAGGTAGCCGCATTGCTCAAAGGTAGCCCCTTGCTCACAGGTAGCCCCATTGCTCACAGGTAACCCCTGGCTCACAGCTGGCCACTTTGCTCACATGTACCGCCACTTCTCACAGGTAGCACCATTGCTCACAGGTAGCCCTATTGCTCCCAGCTAGCCCCATTGCTCCCAGGTAGCCCCTTGCTCAAACATAGCCTCATTGCACAAAGGTAGCCCATTGCTCACAGGTAGTCCCATTGCTCCCAGGTAGCTGCATTGCTCAAAGGTAACCTATTGCTCATTGGTAGCCAAATTGCTCACAGGGAGAACCCTTGTTCACAGGTAGCCCCATTGCTCAGAGGTAGCCCCATTGCTCAGAGGTAGCCCCATTGCTCAGAGGTAGCCCCATTGCTCAGAGGTAGACCCATTGCTCACAGGTAGCCCCATTGCTCAGAGGTAGCCCCATTGCTCAGAGGTAGACCCATTGCTCACAGGTAGCCCCATTGCTCACAGGTAGCCCCTGGCTCACACGTGGTCACTTTGCTCACAGGTACCGCCACTTCTCACAGGTAGCACCATTGCTCACAGGTAGACCCATTGCTCACAGGTAGCCCCATTGCTCAGAGGTAGACCCATTGCTCAGAGGTAGCCCCATTGCTCAGAGGTAGACCCATTGCTCACAGGTAGCCCCATTGCTCAGAGGTAGCCCCATTGCTCAGAGGTAGACCCATTGCTCACAGGTAGCCCCATTGCCCACAGGTAAGGTATTGCTCACAGGTAGCCCCATTGCTCACAGGTAACGTATTGCTCACAGGTAAGGTATTGCTCACAGGTAGCCTCATTGCTCACAGGTAACGTATTGCTCACAGGTAGACCCCTTGCTCACAGGTAGCCCCATTGCTCACAGGTAGTCCCATTGCTCACAGGTAACATATTTCTCACAGGTAGCCCCATTGCTCACAGGTAACGTATTTCTCACAGGTAGCCCCATTGCTCAAGTGTAGCGCGATTGCCCACAGATCGTCCCATTGCTCCCAGGTAGCCCCTTTGTTCAAATGTAGCCCCATTGCTCGCAGGAAGCCCCCTTGCTCACAGTTCGCCCCCTCACTCACAGGTAGCCCCCTCACTCACAGGTAGCCCCATTGTTCACAGGTAGCCTGTTGCTCATAGGTTGCCCTATTGCTCAGAGGAAGCCCCATTGCTCACAGGTAGCCCCCTCACTCACAGGTAGCCCAATTGCTCACAGATAGTCCCATTGCTCACAGATAACCTCATTGCTCACAGGCAGTCCCATTGCTCAAATGTACCCCTTTGCTCAAAGATAGCCCCCTTGCTTATGGGCAGCCCCATTGCTCACAGGTAGCCCCTTGCTCACATATAGCCCCATTGCTCACAGGTCGCCCCATTGCTCACAGGTAGTGCCATTGTCAAAGGTAGCCCCACTGCCCACAGGTAGACCCATTGTTCAAAGGTAGCCCCATTGCTCACAGGTAGCCCCATGTCTCACAATTAGCCCATTGCTCGTAAGATAGCCCCGTTGATCACAGGAGCCGATGGCTCACAGGTAGACCCTTGCTCACAGGTCGCCCATTGTTCACAGATAGCCCCCTTGCTCACAGGTAGCCATCTTGCTCAAATGTAGCCCCATTGATCACAGGTAGCCCCATGTGTCACAATTAGCCCCATTGCTTGTAAGGTAGCCCCGTTGATCACAGGTAGCCACATTGCTCACAGGAGCCTATTGCTCACAGGTAGCCCCTTGCTCACAGGTAGCCCCATTGCTTACAGGTAGCCCCATTGGTCACAGGTAACGTATTGCTCACAGGTAAGGTATTGCTCACAGGTAGCCCCATTGCTCACAGGTAACGTATTGCTCACAGGTAGACCCCTTGCTCACAGGTAGCCCCATTGCTCACAGGTAACGTATTTCTCACAGGTAGCCCCATTGCTCACAGGTAACGTATTTCTCACAGGTAGCCCCATTGCTCAAGTGTAGCGCGATTGCCCACAGATCGCCCCATTGCTCCCAGGTAGCCCCTTTGTTCAAATGTAGCCCCATTGCTCGCAGGAAGCCCCCTTGCTCACAGTTCGCCCCTCACTCACAGGTAGCCCCTTCACTCACAGGTAGCCCCATTGTTCACAGGTAGCCTGTTGCTCATAGGTTGCCCGATTGCTCAGAGGAAGCCCCATTGCTCATAGGTATCCCCCTCACTCACAGGTAGCCCAATTGCTCACAGATAGTCCCATTGCTCACAGATAACCTCATTGCTCACAGGCAGTCCCATTGCTCAAATGTACCCCTTTGCTCAAAGATAGCCCCCTTGCTTATGGGCAGCCCCTTTGCTCACAGGTAGCCCCTTGCTCACATATAGCCCCATTGCTCACAGGTCGCCCCATTGCTCACAGGTAGTGCCATTGTCAAAGGTAGCCCCACTGCCCACAGGTAGACCCATTGTTCAAAGGTAGCCCCATTGCTCACAGGTAGCCCCATGTCTCACAATTAGCCCATTGCTCGTAAGATAGCCCCGTTGATCACAGGAGCCGATGGCTCACAGGTAGACCCTTGCTCACAGGTCGCCCATTGTTCACAGATAGCCCCCTTGCTCACAGGTAGCCATCTTGCTCAAATGTAGCCCCATTGATCACAGGTAGCCCCATGTCTCACAATTAGCCCCATTGCTTGTAAGGTAGCCCCGTTGATCACAGGTAGCCCCATTGCTCACAGGAGCCTATTGCTCACAGGTAGCCCCTTGCTCACAGGTAGCCCCATTGCTTACAGGTAGGCCCATTGCTCACAGGTAACCTATTGCTCACAGGTAGACCCCTTGCTCACAGGTAGCCCCATTGCTCACAGGTAGTCCCATTGCTCACAGGTAACGTATTTCTCACAGGTAGCCCCATTGCTCACAGGTAACGTATTTCTCACAGGTAGCCCCATTGCTCAAGTGTAGCGCGATTGCCCACAGGTCGCCCCATTGCTCCCAGGTAGCCCCTTTGTTCAAATGTAGCCCCATTGCTCGCAGGAAGCCCCCTTGCTCACAGTTCGCCCCCTCACTCACAGGTAGCCCCCTCACTCACAGGTAGCCCCATTGTTCACAGGTAGCCTGTTGCTCATAGGTTGCCCTATTGCTCAGAGGAAGCCCCATTGCTCACAGGTAGCCCCCTCACTCACAGGTAGCCCAATTGCTCATAGATAGTCCCATTGCTCACAGATAACCTCATTGCTCACAGGCAGTCCCATTGCTCAAATGTACCCCTTTGCTCAAAGATAGCCCCCTTGCTTATGGGCAGCCCCATTGCTCACAGGTAGCCCCTTGCTCACATATAGCCCCATTGCTCACAGGTCGCCCCATTGCTCACAGGTAGTGCCATTGTCAAAGGTAGCCCCACTGCCCACAGGTAGACCCATTGTTCAAAGGTAGCCCCATTGCTCACAGGTAGCCCCATGTCTCACAATTAGCCCATTGCTCGTAAGATAGCCCCGTTGATCACAGGAGCCGATGGCTCACAGGTAGACCCTTGCTCACAGGTCGCCCATTGTTCACAGATAGCCCCTTTGCTCACAGGTAGCCATCTTGCTCAAATGTAGCCCCATTGATCACAGGTAGCCCCATGTCTCACAATTAGCCCCATTGCTTGTAAGGTAGCCCCGTTGATCACAGGTAGCCCCATTGCTCACAGGAGCCTATTGCTCACAGGTAGCCCCTTGCTCACAGGTAGCCCCATTGCTTACAGGTAGCATGATTGATCACAGATAGACCCCTTGCTCACAGGTAGCCCCATTGCTCACAGTTAGCCCCCTTGCTCAGTGGTAGCCCCATTGCTCACAGGTAGCCCCATTGCTCATAGGTAGACCCATTGATCACAGGTAGCCCCTGGCTCACAGGTAGCCCCATTGCTCACAGGTAGCCCCTTGCTGACAGGTAGCCCCCTTGCTCACAGGTATCCCCATTGCTCACAGTTAGCCCCCTTGCTCACTCGTAGCTCCATTGCTCACAGAAAGTTCCATTGTTCACAGGTAGCCCCCATGCTCACTGGTAGTCCTATTGCTCAAAGGTAGCCCCTTGCTCGAATGTAGCCCCCTTGCTCACAGGTAGCCCCATTGCTCACAGGTAGCCCCCCTGCTCACAGATAGCCCCATTGCTCACAGGTAGCCCCATTGTTCACAGGTAGCCCCCATGCTCACTGGTAGTCCTATTGCTCAAAGTTAGCCCCTTGCTCAAATGTAGCCCCCTTGCTCACAGGTAGCCCCATTGCTCACAGGTAGCCCCCTTGCTCACAGATAGCCCCATTGCTCACAGGTAGTCCCATTGTTCACAGGTAGCCCCCATGCTCACTTGTAGTCCTATTGCTCAAAGGTAGCCCCTTGCTCAAATGTAGCCCCCTTGCTCACAGTTAGCCCCATTGCTCACAGTTAGCCCCATTGCTCACAGTTAGCCCCATTGCTCACAGGTAGCCCCATTGCTCACAGGTAGCCCCCTTGCTCAAAGGTAGCCCCATTGCTCACAGGTAGTCCCATTGCTCACTGGTAGCCCCTTGCTCACAGGTAGCTCAATTGCTCACAGGTAGCCTGTTTCTCACTGGTGGCCCATTGCTCACAGGTAGCCCCATTGCTTACAGGTAGCCCCATTGCTCACAGGTAACCCCGTTGCTCACAGCCCCATTGCTCACAGTTAGCCCCATTGCTTACAGGTAGCCCCATTGCTCACAGGTAGCCCCATTGCTCACAGTTAGCCCCATTGCTCACAGTTAGCCCCATTGCTTACAGGTAGCCCCATTGCTTACAGGTAACCCCATTGCTCACAGTTAGCCCCATTGCTTACAGGTAGCCCCATTGCTCACAGTTAGCCCCATTGCTCACAGGTAGCCCCCTTGCTCAAAGGTAGCCCCATTGCTCACAGGTAGTCCCATTGCTCACTGGTAGCCCCTTGCTCACAGGTAGCCCAATTGCTCACAGGTAGCCTGTTTCTCACTGGTAGCCCATTGCTCACAGGTAGCCCCATTGCTCACAGCCCCATTGCTCACAGTTAGCCCCATTGCTTACAGGTAGCCCCATTGCTCACAGGTAGCCCCATTGCTCACAGTTAGCCCCATTGCTCACAGGTAGCCCCATTGCTTACAGGTAGCCCCATTGCTCACAGGTAGCCCCATTGCTCACAGTTCGCCCCATTGCTCACTGGTAGCCCCATTGCTCACAGTTAGCCCCATTGCTCACAGTTAGCCCCATTGCTTACAGGTAGCCCCATTGCTCACAGGTAGCCCCATTGCTCACAGTTAGCCCCATTGCTCACAGGTAGTCCCATGCTCACAGGTAGCTCCATTGCTCACAGGTAGCCCCATTGCTCACAGGTAGCCCCACTGCTCACAGGTAGCCCCATTGCTCACAGTTAGCCCCATTGCTTACAGGTAGCCCCATTGCTCACAGTTAGCCCCTTGCTCACAGGTAGTCCCTTGCTCACAGGTAGCCCCTTGCTCACAGGTAGCCCCATTGCTCACAGGTAGTCCCTTGCTCACAGGTAGCCCCATTTTTCACAGGTAACCCCATTGCTCACAGGTAGCTCCATTTCCCACAGGTAACCCCATTGCTCACAGGTAGCCCCATTTCTCACAGGTAACCCCATTGCTCACAGGTAGCCCCATTGCTCACAGGTAGCCCCATTTCTCACAGGTAACCCCATTGCTCATAGGTAGCCCCATTGCTCACAGGTAGCCCCATTGCTCACAGGTAGCCCCATTGCTTACAGGTAGCCCCATTGCTCACAGGTAGCCCCATTGCTCACAGTTAGCCCCATTGCTCACAGGTAGTCCCATGCTCACAGGTAGCTCCATTGCTCACAGGTAGCCCCATTGCTCACAGGTAGCCCCACTGCTCACAGGTAGCCCCATTGCTCACAGTTAGCCCCATTGCTTACAGGTAGCCCCATTGCTCACAGTTAGCCCCTTGCTCACAGGTAGTCCCTTGCTCACAGGTAGCCCCTTGCTCACAGGTAGCCCCATTGCTCACAGGTAGTCCCTTGCTCACAGGTAGCCCCATTTTTCACAGGTAACCCCATTGCTCACAGGTAGCTCCATTTCCCACAGGTAACCCCATTGCTCACAGGTAGCCCCATTTCTCACAGGTAACCCCATTGCTCACAGGTAGCCCCATTGCTCACAGGTAGCCCCATTTCTCACAGGTAACCCCATTGCTCATAGGTAGCCCCATTGCTCACAGTTAGCCCCATTGCTCACAGGTAGCCCCCTTGCTCAAAGGTAGCCCCATTGCTCACAGGTAGTCCCATTGCTCACTGGTAGCCCCTTGCTCACAGGTAGCCCAATTGCTCACAGGTAGCCTGTTTCTCACTGGTAGCCCATTGCTCACAGGTAGCCCCATTGCTCACAGCCCCATTGCTCACAGTTAGCCCCATTGCTTACAGGTAGCCCCATTGCTCACAGGTAGCCCCATTGCTCACAGTTAGCCCCATTGCTCACAGGTAGCCCCATTGCTTACAGGTAGCCCCATTGCTCACAGGTAGCCCCATTGCTCACAGTTCGCCCCATTGCTCACTGGTAGCCCCATTGCTCACAGTTAGCCCCATTGCTCACAGTTAGCCCCATTGCTTACAGGTAGCCCCATTGCTCACAGGTAGCCCCATTGCTCACAGTTAGCCCCATTGCTCACAGGTAGTCCCATGCTCACAGGTAGCTCCATTGCTCACAGGTAGCCCCATTGCTCACAGGTAGCCCCACTGCTCACAGGTAGCCCCATTGCTCACAGTTAGCCCCATTGCTTACAGGTAGCCCCATTGCTCACAGTTAGCCCCTTGCTCACAGGTAGTCCCTTGCTCACAGGTAGCCCCTTGCTCACAGGTAGCCCCATTGCTCACAGGTAGTCCCTTGCTCACAGGTAGCCCCATTTTTCACAGGTAACCCCATTGCTCACAGGTAGCTCCATTTCCCACAGGTAACCCCATTGCTCACAGGTAGCCCCATTTCTCACAGGTAACCCCATTGCTCACAGGTAGCCCCATTGCTCACAGGTAGCCCCATTTCTCACAGGTAACCCCATTGCTCATAGGTAGCCCCATTGCTCACAGGTAGCCCCATTGCTCACAGGTAGCCCCATTGCTTACAGGTAGCCCCATTTCTCACAGGTAACCCCATTGCTCATAGGTAGCCCCATTGCTCACAGGTAGCCCCATTGCTCACAGTTAGCCCCATTGATCACAGGTAGACCCCTTGCTCACAGGTAGCCCTATTGATCCCAGGTAGCCCCATTGCTCACAGGTAGACCCCTTGCTCACAGATAGCCCCATTGCTCACAGTTATCCCCATTTCTCACAGGTAGCCCCGTTGCTCAGAGGTAGTCCCTTGCTCACAGGTAGCCCCATTGATCACAGAAAGCCCCTTGCTCACATGTTGCCCCATTGCTCACAGTTAGCCCCCTTGCTCAGTGGTAGCCCCATTACTCACAGGTAGCCCCATTGCTCACAGGGAGCCCCATTGCTCACAGGTAGCCCCTGGCTCACAGGTAGCCCCATTGCTCACAGGTAGCCCCTTGCTGACACGTCGCCCCCTTGCTCACTGGTAGCCCCATTTCTCACAGTTAGCCCCCTTGCTCACTCGTAGCCCCATTGCTCACAGATAGTCCCATTGTTCACAGGTAGCCCCCATGCTCACTGGTAGTCCTATTGCTCAAAGGTAGCCCATTGCTCAAATGTAGCCCCCTTGCTCAAATGTAGCCCCATTGCTCACAGGTAGCCCCATTGTTCACAGGTAGCCCCCATGCTCACAGGTAGCCCCCTTGCTCACAGGTAGCCCCATTGCTCACAGGTAGCCCCTTGCTCAAAGGTAGCCCCATTGCTCACAGGTAGTCCCATTGCTCACTAGTAGCCCCTTGCTCACAGGTAGCCCAATTGCTCACAGGTAGCCCCATTGCTCACAGTTAGCCCCATTGCTCACAGGTAGCCCCATTGCTTACAGGTAGCCCCATTGCTCACAGGTAGCCCCATTGCTCACAGGTAGCCCCATTGCTTACAGGTAGCTCCATTGCTCACAGGTACTCCCTTGCTCACAGGTAGCCCCATTGCTTACAGGTAGCCCTATTGCTCACAGGTAGCCCCATTGCTCACAAGTAGCCCCACTGCTCACAGGTGGCCCCATTGCTCACAGGTAGCCCCATTTCTCACAGGTAGCCCCACTGCTCACAGGTAGCCCCATTGCTCACAGGTAGCCCCATTGCTCACAGGTAGCCCCATTGCTCACAGGTAGTCCCTTGCTCACAGGTAGTCCCTTGCTCACAGGTGGCCCCATTTCTCACAGGTAGCCCCATTTCTCACAGGTAGACCCATTGCTCACAGGTAGTCCCTTGCTCACAGGTAGTCCCTTGCTCACAGGTAGCCCCATTTCTCACAGGTAGCCCCATTTCTCATAGGTAACCCCATTGCTCACAGGTAGCCCCATTTCTCACAGGTAGCCCCATTGCTCACAGGTAGACCCATTGCTCACAGGTAGCCCCATTGCTCAGAGGTAGCCCCATTGCTCAGAGGTAGACCCATTGCTCACAGGTAGCCCCATTGCTCAGAGGTAGCCCCATTGCTCAGAGGTAGACCCATTGCTCACAGGTAGACCCATTGCTCACAGGTAGCCCCATTGCCCACAGGTAAGGTATTGCTCACAGGTAGCCCCATTGCTCACAGGTAACGTATTGCTCACAGGTAGCCCCATTGCTCACAGGTAACCTATTGCTCACAGGTAGACCCCTTGCTCACAGGTAGCCCCATTGCTCACAGGTAGTCCCATTGCTCACAGGTAACGTATTTCTCACAGGTAGCCCCATTGCTCACAGGTAACGTATTTCTCACAGGTAGCCCCATTGCTCAAGTGTAGCGCGATTGCCCACAGGTCGCCCCATTGCTCCCAGGTAGCCCCTTTGTTCAAATGTAGCCCCATTGCTCGCAGGAAGCCCCCTTGCTCACAGTTCGCCCCTCACTCACAGGTAGCCCCCTCACTCACAGGTAGCCCCATTGTTCACAGGTAGCCTGTTGCTCATAGGTTGCCCTATTGCTCAGAGGAAGCCCCATTGCTCACAGGTAGCCCCCTCACTCACAGGTAGTCCCATTGCTCAAATGTACCCCTTTGCTCAAAGATAGCCCCCTTGCTTATGGGCAGCCCCATTGCTCACAGGTAGCCCCTTGCTCACATATAGCCCCATTGCTCACAGGTCGCCCCATTGCTCACAGGTAGTGCCATTGTCAAAGGTAGCCCCACTGCCCACAGGTAGACCCATTGTTCAAAGGTAGCCCCATTGCTCACAGGTAGCCCCATGTCTCACAATTAGCCCATTGCTCGTAAGATAGCCCCGTTGATCACAGGGGCCGATGGCTCAGGTAGACCCTTGCTCACAGGTCGCCCATTGTTCACAGATAGCCCCTTTGCTCACAGGTAGCCATCTTGCTCAAATGTAGCCCCATTGATCACAGGTAGCCCCATGTCTCACAATTAGCCCCATTGCTTGTAAGGTAGCCCCGTTGATCACAGGTAGCCCCATTGCTCACAGGAGCCTATTGCTCACAGGTAGCCCCTTGCTCACAGGTAGCCCCATTGCTTACAGGTAGCATGATTGATCACAGATAGACCCCTTGCTCACAGGTAGCCCCATTGCTCACAGTTAGCCCCCTTGCTCAGTGGTAGCCCCATTGCTCACAGGTAGCCCCATTGCTCATAGGTAGACCCATTGAACACAGGTAGCCCCTGGCTCACAGGTAGCCCCATTGCTCACAGGTAGCCCCTTGCTGACAGGTAGCCCCCTTGCTCACAGGTAGCCCCATTGCTCACAGTTAGCCCCCTTGCTCACTCGAAGCTCCATTGTTCACAGAAAGTCCCATTGTTCACAGGTAGCCCCCATGCTCACTGGTAGTCCTATTGCTCAAAGGTACCCCCTTGCTCAAATGTAGCCCCCTTGCTCATAGGTAGCCCCATTGTTCACAGGTAGCCCCCCTGCTCACAGATAGCCCCATTGCTCACAGGTAGCCCCATTGTTCACAGGTAGCCCCCATGCTCACTGGTAGTCCTATTGCTCAAAGTTAGCCCCTTGCTCAAATGTAGCCCCCTTGCTCACAGGTAGCCCCATTGCTCACAGGTAGCCCCCTTGCTCACAGATAGCCCCATTGCTCACAGGTAGTCCCATTGTTCACAGGTAGCCCCCATGCTCACTTGTAGTCCTATTGCTCAAAGGTAGCCCCTTGCTCAAATGTAGCCCCCTTGCTCACAGTTAGCCCCATTGCTCACAGTTAGCCCCATTGCTCACAGTTAGCCCCATTGCTCACAGGTAGCCCCATTGCTCACAGGTAGCCCCCTTGCTCAAAGGTAGCCCCATTGCTCACAGGTAGTCCAATTGCTCACTGGTAGCCCCTTGCTCACAGGTAGCCCAATTGCTCACATGTAGCCTGTTTCTCACTGGTGGCCCATTGCTCACAGGTAGCCCCATTGCTCACAGCCCCATTGCTCACAGTTAGCCCCATTGCTTACAGGTAGCCCCATTGCTCACAGGTAGCCCCATTGCTCACAGTTAGCCCCATTGCTCACAGTTAGCCCCATTGCTTACAGGTAGCCCCATTGCTCACAGGTAGCCCCATTGCTCACAGTTAGCCCCATTGCTCACAGGTAGCCCCATTGCTCACAGTTAGCCCCATTGCTCACAGTTAGCCCCATTGCTTACAGGTAGCCCCATTGCTCACAGGTAGCCCCATTGCTCACAGTTAGCCCCATTGCTTACAGGTAGCCCCATTGCTCACAGTTAGCCCCATTGCTCACAGGTAGCCCCCTTGCTCAAAGGTAGCCCCATTGCTCACAGGTAGTCCCATTGCTCACTGGTAGCCCCTTGCTCACAGGTAGCCCAATTGCTCACAGGTAGCCTGTTTCTCACTGGTAGCCCATTGCTCACAGGTAGCCCCATTGCTCACAGCCCCATTGCTCACAGTTAGCCCCATTGCTTACAGGTAGCCCCATTGCTCACAGGTAGCCCCATTGCTCACAGTTAGCCCCATTGCTTACAGGTAGCCCCATTGCTCACAGGGAGCCCCATTGCTCACAGTTCGCCCCATTGCTCACTGGTAGCCCCATTGCTCACAGATAGCCCCATTGCTTACATGTAGCCCCATTGCTCACAGGTAGCCCCATTGCTCACAGTTAGCCCCAATGCTTACAGGTAGTCCCATGCTCACAGGTAGCTCCATTGCTCACAGGTAGCCCCATTGCTCACAGGTAGCCCCACTGCTCACAGGTAGCCCCATTGCTCACAGTTAGCCCCATTGCTTACAGGTAGCCCCATTGCTCACAGTTAGCCCTTTGCTCACAGGTAGCCCCATTGCTCACAGGTAGTCCCTTGCTCACAGGTAGCCCCATGTTTCACAGGTAACCCCATTGCTCACAGTTAGCCCCCTTGCTCAGTGGTAGCCCCATTGCTCACAGGTAGCCCCATTGCTCACAGGTAGCCCCATTTCTCACAGGTAACCCCATTGCTCATAGGTAGCCCCATTGCTCACAGGTAGCCCCATTGCTCACAGGTAGCCCCATTGCTTACAGGTAGCCCCATTGCTCACAGTTAGCCCCATTGATCACAGGTAGACCCCTTGCTCACAGGTAGTCCTATTGATCCCAGGTAGCCCCATTGCTCACAGGTAGACCCCTTGCTCACAGATAGCCCCATTGCTCACAGTTATCCCCATTTCTCACAGGTAGCCCCGTTGCTCAGAGGTAGTCCCTTGCTCACAGGTAGCCCCATTGATCACAGAAAGCCCCTTGCTCACATGTTGCTCCATTGCTCACAGTTAGCCCCATTGCTCAGTGGTAGCCCCATTGCTCACAGGTAGCCCCATTGCTCACAGGGAGCCCCATTGGTCACAGGTAGCCCCTGGCTCACAGGTAGCCCCATTGCTCACAGGTAGCCCCTTGCTGACACGTCGCCCCGTTGCTCACTGGTAGCCCCATTTCTCACAGTTAGCCCCCTTGCTCACTCGTAGCCCCATTGCTCACAGATAGTCCCATTGTTCACAGGTAGCCCCCATGCTCACTGGTAGTCCTATTGCTCAAAGGTAGCCCCTTGCTCAAATGTAGCCCCCTTGCTCAAATGTATCCCCATTGCTCACAGGTAGCCCCATTGTTCACAGGTAGCCCCCATGCTCACAGGTAGCCCCCTTGCTCACAGGTAGCCCCATTGCTCACAGGTAGCCCCTTGCTCAAAGGTAGCCCCATTGCTCACTGGTAGCCCCTTGCTCACAGGTAGCCCAATTGCTCACAGGTAGCCCCATTGCTCACAGTTAGCCCCATTGCTCACAGGTAGCCCCACTGCTCACAGTTAGCCCCATTGCTCACAGGTAGCCCCACTGCTCACAGGTAGCTCCATTGCTCACAGGCAGCCCCATTTCTCACAGGTAGCCCCACTGCTCACAGGTAGCCCCATTGCTCACAGGTAGCCCCATTGCTCACAGGTAGTCCCTTGCTCACAGGTAGTCCCTTGCTCACAGGTGGCCCCATTTCTCACAGGTAGCCCCATTTCTCACAGGTAGACCCATTGCTCACAGGTAGTCCCTTGCTCACAGGTAGTCCCTTGCTCAGAGGTAGCCCCATTTCTCACAGGTAGCCCCATTTCTCATAGGTAACCCCATTGCTCACAGGTAGCCCCATTTCTCACAGGTAGCCCCATTGCTCACAGGTAGACCCATTGCTCACAGGTAGCCCCATTGCTCAGAGGTAGCCCCATTGCTCAGAGGTAGACCCATTGCTCACAGGTAGCCCCATTGCTCAGAGGTAGCCCCATTGCTATGAGGTAGACCCATTGCTCACAGGTAGACCCATTGCTCACAGGTAGCCCCATTGCCCACAGGTAAGGTATTGCTCACAGGTAGCCCCATTGCTCACAGGTAACGTATTGCTCACAGGTAGCCCCATTGCTCACAGGTAACCTATTGCTCACAGGTAGACCCCTTACTCACAGGTAGCCCCATTGCTCACAGGTAGTCCCATTGCTCACAGGTAACGTATTTCTCACAGGTAGCCCCATTGCTCAAGTGTAGCGCGATTGCCCACAGGTCGCCCCATTGCTCCCAGGTAGCCCCTTTGTTCAAATGTAGCCCCATTGCTCGCAGGAAGCCCCCTTGCTCACAGTTCGCCCCCTCACTCACAGGTAGCCCCCTCACTCACAGGTAGCCCCATTGTTCACAGGTAGCCTGTTGCTCATAGGTTGCCCTATTGCTCAGAGGAAGCCCCATTGCTCACAGGTAGCCCCCTCACTCACAGGTAGCCCAATTACTCACAGATAGTCCCATTGCTCACAGATAACCTCATTGCTCACAGGCAGTCCCATTGCTCAAATGTACCCCTTTGCTCAAAGATAGCCCCCTTGCTTATGGGCAGCCCCATTGCTCACAGGTAGCCCCTTGCTCACATATAGCCCCATTGCTCACAGGTCGCCCCATTGCTCACAGGTAGTGCCATTGTCAAAGGTAGCCCCACTGCCCACAGGTAGACCCATTGTTCAAAGGTAGCCCCATTGCTCACAGGTAGCCCCATGTCTCACAATTAGCCCATTGCTCGTAAGATAGCCCCGTTGATCACAGGAGCCGATGGCTCAGGTAGACCCTTGCTAACAGGTCGCCCATTGTTCACAGATAGCCCCTTTGCTCACAGGTAGCCATCTTGCTCAAATGTAGCCCCATTGATCACAGGTAGCCCCATGTCTCACAATTAGCCCCATTGCTTGTAAGGTAGCCCCGTTGATCACAGGTAGCCCCATTGCTCACAGGAGCCTATTGCTCACAGGTAGCCCCTTGCTCACAGGTAGCCCCATTGCTTACAGGTAGCATGATTGATCACAGATAGACCCCTTGCTCACAGGTAGCCCCATTGCTCACAGTTAGCCCCCTTGCTCAGTGGTAGCCCCATTGCTCACAGGTAGCCCCATTGCTCATAGGTAGACCCATTGAACACAGGTAGCCCCTGGCTCACAGGTAGCCCCATTGCTCACAGGTAGCCCCTTGCTGACAGGTAGCCCCCTTGCTCACAGGTAGCCCCATTGCTCACAGTTAGCCCCCTTGCTCACTCGTAGCTCCATTGCTCACAGAAAGTCCCATTGTTCACAGGTAGCCCCCATGCTCACTGCTAGTCCTATTGCTCAAAGGTAGCCCCTTGCCCAAATGTAGCCCCCTTGCTCACAGGTAGCCCCATTGCTCACAGGTAGCCCCCCTGCTCACAGATAGCCCCATTGCTCACAGGTAGCCCCATTGTTCACAGGTAGCCCCCATGCTCACTGGTAGTTCTATTGCTCAAAGTTAGCCCCTTGCTCAAATGTAGCCCCCTTGCTCACAGGTAGCCCCATTGCTCACAGGTAGCCCCCTTGCTCACAGATAGCCCCATTGCTCACAGGTAGTCCCATTGTTCACAGGTAGCCCCCATGCTCACTTGTAGTCCTATTGCTCAAAGGTAGCCCCTTGCTCAAATGTAGCCCCCTTGCTCACAGTTAGCCCCATTGCTCACAGTTAGCCCCATTGCTCACAGTTAGCCCCATTGCTCACAGGTAGCCCCATTGCTCACAGGTAGCCGCATTGCTCAAAGGTAGCCCCATTGCTCACAGGTAGTCCCATTGCTCACTGGTAGCCCCTTGCTCACAGGTAGCCCAATTGCTCACAGGTAGCCTGTTTCTCACTGGTGGCCCATTGCTCACAGGTAGCCCCATTGCTCACAGCCCCATTGCTCACAGTTAGCCCCATTGCTTACAGGTAGCCCCATTGCTCACAGGTAGCCCCATTGCTCACAGTTAGCCCCATTGCTCACAGTTAGCCACATTGCTTACAGCTAGCCCCATTGCTCACAGGTAGCCCCATTGCTCACAGTTATCCCCATTGCTCACAGGTAGCCCCATTGCTCACAGTTAGCCCCATTGCTCACAGTTAGCCCCATTGCTTACAGGTAGCCCCATTGCTCACAGGTAGCCCCATTGCTCACAGTTAGCCCCATTGCTTACAGGTAGCCCCATTGCTCACAGTTAGCCCCATTGCTCACAGGTAGTCCCCTTGCTCAAAGGTAGCCCCCTTGCTCACAGGTAGTCCCATTGCTCACTGGTAGCCCCTTGCTCACAGGTAGCCCCACTGCTCACAGGTAGCCCCATTGCTCACAGTTAGCCCCATTGCTTACAGGTAGTCCCATGCTCACAGGTAGCCCCTTTGCTCACAGGTAGCCCCATTGCTCACAGGTAGCCCCATTGCTCACAGGTAGCCCCATTGCTCACAGTTAGCCCCATTGCTCACAGGTAGCCCCATTGCTCACAGTTAGCCCCATTGCTCACAGGTAGTCCCATGCTCACAGGTAGCTCCATTGCTCACAGGTTGCCCCATTGCTCAAAGGTAGCCCCATTGCTCACAGTTAGCCCCATTGCTTACAGGTAGCCCCATTGCTCACAGTTAGCCCCATTGCTCACAGGTAGTCCCATGCTCACAGGTAGCTCCATTGCTCACAGGTAGCCCCATTGCTCACAGGTAGCCCCACTGCTCACAGGTAGCCCCATTGCTCACAGTTAGCCCCATTGCTTACAGGTAGCCCCATTGCTCACAGTTAGCCCCTTGCTCACAGGTAGTCCCTTGCTCACAGGTAGCCCCTTGCTCACAGGTAGCCCCATTGCTCACAGGTAGTCCCTTGCTCACAGGTAGCCCCATTTTTCACAGGTAACCCCATTGCTCACAGGTAGCTCCATTTCTCACAGGTAACCCCATTGCTCACAGGTAGCCCCATTTCTCACAGGTAACCCCATTGCTCACAGGTAGCCCCATTTCTCACAGGTAACCCCATTGCTCACAGGTAGCCCCATTGCTCACAGGTAGCCCCATTTCTCACAGGTAACCCCATTGCTCATAGGTAGCCCCATTGCTCACAGGTAGCCCCATTGCTCACAGGTAGCCCCATTGCTTACAGGTAGCCCCATTGCTCACAGTTAGCCCCATTGATCACAGGTAGACCCCTTGCTCACAGGTAGCCCCATTGCTCACAGTTATCCCCATTTCTCACAGGTAGCCCCGTTGCTCAGAGGTAGTCCCTTGCTCACAGGTAGCCCCATTGATCACAGAAAGCGCCTTGCTCACATGTTGCCCCATTGCTCACAGTTAGCCCCCTTGCTCAGTGGTAGTCCCCCTGCTCACAGATAGCCCCATTGCTCACAGGGAGCCCCATTGCTCACAGGTAGCCCCTGGCTCACAGGTAGCCCCATTGCTCACAGGTAGCCCCTTGCTGACACGTCGCCCCCTTGCTCACTGGTAGCCCCATTGCTCACAGTTAGCCCCCTTGCTCACCCGTAGCCCCATTGCTCACAGATAGTCCCATTGTTCACAGGTAGCCCCCATGCTCACTGGTAGTCCTATTGCTCAAAGGTAGCCCCTTGCTCAAATGTAGCCCCCTTGCTCAAATGTAGCCCCATTGCTCACAGGTAGCCCCATTGTTCACAGGTAGCCCCCATGCTCACAGGTAGCCCCCTTGCTCACAGGTAGCCCCTTGCTCAAAGGTAGCCCCATTGCTCACAGGTAGTCCCATTGCACACTGGTAGCCCCTTGCTCACAGGTAGCCCCATTGCTCACAGGTAGCCCCATTGCTCACAGTTAGCCCCATTGCTCACAGGTAGCCCCATTGCTTACAGGTAGCTCCATTTCTCACAGGTAGCCCCATTGCTCACAGGTAGCCCCATTGCTCACAGGTAGCCCCATTGCTTACAGGTAGCTCCATTGCTCACAGGTACTCCCTTGCTCACAGGTAGCCCCATTGCTTACAGGTAGCCCTATTGCTCACAGGTAGCCCCATTGCTCACAGGTAGCCCCACTGCTCACAGGTGGCCCCATTGCCCACAGGTAGCCCCATTTCTCACAGGTAGCCCCACTGCTCACAGGTAGCCCCATTGCTCACAGGTAGCCCCATTGCTCACAGGTAGTCCCTTGCTCACAGGTAGTCCCTTGCTCACAGGTGGCCCCATTTCTCACAGGTAGCCCCATTTCTCACAGGTAGCCCCATTGCTCACAGGTAGTCCCTTGCTCACAGGTAGTCCCTTGCTCACAGGTAGCCCCATTTCTCACAGGTAGCCCCATTTCTCATAGGTAACCCCATTGCTCACAGGTAGCCCCATTTCTCACAGGTAGCCCCATTGCTCACAGGTAGCCCCATTGCTCACAGGTAGCCCCATTTCTCACAGGTAACCCCATTGCTCATAGGTAGCCCTATTGGTCACAGGTAGCCCCATTGCTCAGAGGTAGCCCCATTGCTTACAGGTAGCCCCGTTGCTCACAGGTACTTCCTTGCTCACAGGTAGTCCCTTGCTCACAGGTAGCCCCTTGCTCACAGGTAGCCCCACTGCTCACAGGTAGCCCCGTTGCTCACAGGTAGCCCCATTGCTCACAGGTAGCCCCCTTGCTCACAGGTAGCCCCATTGCTCACAGGTAGCCCCGTTGCTCACAGTTAGCCCCATTGCTCACAGGTAGCCCCCTTGCTCACAGGTAGCCCCATTGCTCACAGGTAGCCCCATTTCTCACAGGTAGCCCCATTCCTTACAGGTAGCCCCGTTGCTCACAGGTATCCCCGTTGCTCGCAGGTAGCCCCATTGCTCACAGGTAGCCCCCTTGCTCACAGGTAGCCCCATTGCTCACAGTTGGCCCCCTTGCTCACAGGTAGCACTCGTTGCTCACAGGTAGCCCCATTGCTCACAGGTAGCCCCATTGCTCACAGGTAGCCCCATTGCTCACAGGTAGCCCCCTTGCTCACAGGTCGCCGCCGTTGCTCACAGTTAGCCCCATTGCTCACAGGTAGCCCCCTTGCTCACAGGTAGCCCCCCTTGCTCACTGGTAGCCCCATTGCTCACAGGTAGCCCCATTGCTCACAGGTCGCCCCGTTGCTCACAGGTAGCCCCATTGCTCACAGGTAGCCCCCGTTGCTCACAGGTAGCCCCCTTGCTCACAGGTAGCCCCATTGCTCACAGGTAGCCCCCATTGCTCACAGGTAGCCCCATTGCTCACAGGGAGCCCCATTGCTCACAGGTAGCCCCTGGCTCACAGGTAGCCCCATTGCTCACAGGTAGCCCCTTGCTGACACGTCGCCCCCTTGCTCACTGGTAGCCCCATTACTCACAGTTAGCCCCCTTGCTCACTCGTAGCCCCATTGCTCACAGATAGTCCCATTGTTCACAGGTAGCCCCCATGCTCACTGGTAGTCCTATTGCTCAAAGGTAGCCCCTTGCTCAAATGTAGCCCCCTTGTTCAAATGTAGCCCCATTGCTCACAGGTAGCCCCATTGTTTACAGGTAGCCCCCATGCTCACATGTAGCCCCCTTGCTCACAGGTAGCCCCATTGCTCACAGGTAGCCCCTTGCTCAAAGGTAGCCCCATTGCTCACAGGTAGTCCCATTGCTCACTGGTAGCCCCTTGCTCACAGGTAGCCCAATTGCTCACAGGTAGCCCCATTGCTCACAGTTAGCCCCATTGCTCACAGGTAGCCCCATTGCTTACAGGTAGCTCCATTTCTCACAGGTAGCCCCATTGCTCACAGGTAGCCCCATTGCTCACAGGTAGCCCCATTGCTTACAGGTAGCCCCATTGCTCATAGGTACTCCCTTGCTCACAGGTAGCCCCATTGCTTACAGGTAGCCCTATTGCTCACAGGTAGCCCCACT
Source organism: Chiloscyllium plagiosum (assembly GCF_037043375.1). Taxonomy (NCBI): domain Eukaryota; kingdom Metazoa; phylum Chordata; class Chondrichthyes; order Orectolobiformes; family Hemiscylliidae; genus Chiloscyllium; species Chiloscyllium plagiosum. The sequence goes on along the minus strand of NW_028270183.1, from coordinate 26,276,815 downwards.
GCTCACAGGTGGCCCCATTGCTCACAGGTAGCCCCATTTCTCACAGGTAGCCCCACTGCTCACAGGTAGTCCCTTGCTCACAGGTGGCCCCATTTCTCACAGGTAGCCCCATTTCTCACAGGTAGCCCCATTGCTCACAGGTAGTCCCTTGCTCACAGGTAGTCCCTTGCTCACAGGTAGCCCCATTTCTCACAGGTAGCCCCATTTCTCATAGGTAACCCCATTGCTCACAGGTAGCCCCATTTCTCACAGGTAGCCCCATTGCTCACAGGTAGCCCGATTGCTCACAGGTAGCCCCATTTCTCACAGGTAACCCCATTGCTCATAGGTAGCCCTATTGGTCACAGGTAGCCCCATTGCTCACAGGTAGCCCCATTGCTTACAGGTAGCCCCGTTGCTCACAGGTACTTCCTTGCTCACAGGTAGTCCCTTGCTCACAGGTAGCCCCTTGCTCACAGGTAGCCCCACTGCTCACAGGTAGCCCCGTTGCTCACAGGTAGCCCCATTGCTCACAGGTAGCCCTCTTGCTCACAGGTAGCCCCATTGCTCACAGGTAGCCCCGTTGCTCACAGTTAGCCCCATTGCTCACAGGTAGCCCCCTTGCTCACAGGTAGCCCCATTGCTCACAGGTAGCCCCTTTTCTCACAGGTAGCCCCATTCCTTACAGGTTGTCCAGTTGCTCACAGGTATCCCCGTTGCTCGCAGGTAGCCCCATTGCTCACAGGTAGCCCCCTTGCTCACAGGTAGCCCCATTGCTCACAGTTGGCCCCCTTGCTCACAGGTAGCACCCGTTGCTCACAGGTAGCCCCCTTGCTCACAGGTAGCCCCATTGCTCACAGGTAGCCCCATTGCTCACAGGTAGCCACCTTGCTCACAGGTCGCCCCCGTTGCTCACAGGTAGCCCCATTGCTCACAGGTAGCCCCCTTGCTCACAGGTAGCCCCCCTTGCTCACTGGTAGCCCCATTGCTCACAGGTAGCCCCATTGCTCACAGGTCGCCCCGTTGCTCACAGGTAGCCCCATTGCTCACAGGTAGCCCCCGTTGCTCACAGGTAGCCCCCTTGCTCACAGGTAGCCCCATTGCTCACAGGTAGCCCCCATTGCTCACAGGTATCCCCCTTGCTCACAGGTAGCCCCATTGCTCACAGGTAGCCCCCTTGCTCACAGGTAGCCCCATTGCTCACAGGTAGCCCCCATTGCTCACAGGTAGCCCCCTTGCTCACAGGTAGCCCCATTGCTCACAGGTAGCCCCCTTGCTCACAGGTAGCCCCCGTTGCTCACAGGTAGCCCCATTGCTCACAGGTAGCCCCATTGCTCACAGGTAGCTCCATTGCTCACAGGTAGCCCCGTTGCTCACAGGTAGCTCCATTGCTCACAGGTAGCTCCATTGCTCACAGGTAGCCCCATTGCTCACAGGTAGCCCCATTGTTCACAGGTAGCCCCCTTGCTCACAGGTAGCCCCCGTTGCTCACAGGTAGCCCCGTTGCTCACAGGTAGCTCCATTGCTCACAGGTAGCCCCATTGCTCACTGGTAGCCCCATTGTTCACAGGTAGCCCCATTGCTCACAGGTAGCCCCGTTGCTCACAGGTAGCTCCATTGCTCACAGGTAGCCCCCTTGCTCACAGGTAGCCCCCGTTGCTCACAGGTAGCTCCATTGCTCACAGGTAGCCCCCTTGCTCACAGGTAGCCCCGTTGCTCACAGGTAGCTCCATTGCTCACAGGTAGCCCCATTGTTCACAGGTAGCCCCATTGCTCACAGGTAGCCCCGTTGCTCACAGGTAGCTCCATTGCTCACAGGTAGCCCCATTGCTCACAGGTAGCTCCATTGCTCACAGGTAGCCCCGTTGCTCACAGGTAGCCCCATTGCTCACAGGTAGTCCCTTGCTCACAGGTAGCCCCATTTCTCACAGGTAGCCCCATTTCTCATAGGTAACCCCATTGCTCACAGGTAGCCCCATTTCTCACAGGTAGCCCCATTGCTCACAGGTAGCCCCATTGCTCACAGGTAGCCCCATTTCTCACAGGTAACCCCATTGCTCATAGGTAGCCCTATTGGTCACAGGTAGCCCCATTGCTCAGAGGTAGCCCCATTGCTTACAGGTAGCCCCGTTGCTCACAGGTACTTCCTTGCTCACAGGTAGTCCCTTGCTCACAGGTAGCCCCTTGCTCACAGGTAGCCCCACTGCTCACAGGTAGCCCCGTTGCTCACAGGTAGCCCCATTGCTCACAGGTAGCCCCCTTGCTCACAGGTAGCCCCATTGCTCACAGGTAGCCCCGTTGCTCACAGTTAGCCCCATTGCTCACAGGTAGCCCCCTTGCTCACAGGTAGCCCCATTGCTCACAGGTAGCCCCATTTCTCACAGGTAGCCCCATTCCTTACAGGTAGCCCCGTTGCTCACAGGTATCCCCGTTGCTCGCAGGTAGCCCCATTGCTCACAGGTAGCCCCCTTGCTCACAGGTAGCCCCATTGCTCACAGTTGGCCCCCTTGCTCACAGGTAGCACTCGTTGCTCACAGGTAGCCCCATTGCTCACAGGTAGCCCCATTGCTCACAGGTAGCCCCATTGCTCACAGGTAGCCCCCTTGCTCACAGGTCGCCGCCGTTGCTCACAGTTAGCCCCATTGCTCACAGGTAGCCCCCTTGCTCACAGGTAGCCCCCCTTGCTCACTGGTAGCCCCATTGCTCACAGGTAGCCCCATTGCTCACAGGTCGCCCCGTTGCTCACAGGTAGCCCCATTGCTCACAGGTAGCCCCCGTTGCTCACAGGTAGCCCCCTTGCTCACAGGTAGCCCCATTGCTCACAGGTAGCCCCCATTGCTCACAGGTAGCCCCATTGCTCACAGGGAGCCCCATTGCTCACAGGTAGCCCCTGGCTCACAGGTAGCCCCATTGCTCACAGGTAGCCCCTTGCTGACACGTCGCCCCCTTGCTCACTGGTAGCCCCATTACTCACAGTTAGCCCCCTTGCTCACTCGTAGCCCCATTGCTCACAGATAGTCCCATTGTTCACAGGTAGCCCCCATGCTCACTGGTAGTCCTATTGCTCAAAGGTAGCCCCTTGCTCAAATGTAGCCCCCTTGTTCAAATGTAGCCCCATTGCTCACAGGTAGCCCCATTGTTCACAGGTAGCCCCCATGCTCACATGTAGCCCCCTTGCTCACAGGTAGCCCCATTGCTCACAGGTAGCCCCTTGCTCAAAGGTAGCCCCATTGCTCACAGGTAGTCCCATTGCTCACTGGTAGCCCCTTGCTCACAGGTAGCCCAATTGCTCACAGGTAGCCCCATTGCTCACAGTTAGCCCCATTGCTCACAGGTAGCCCCATTGCTTACAGGTAGCTCCATTTCTCACAGGTAGCCCCATTGCTCACAGGTAGCCCCATTGCTCACAGGTAGCCCCATTGCTTACAGGTAGCCCCATTGCTCACAGGTACTCCCTTGCTCACAGGTAGCCCCATTGCTTACAGGTAGCCCTATTGCTCACAGGTAGCCCCACTGCTCACAGGTGGCCCCATTGCTCACAGGTAGCCCCATTTCTCACAGGTAGCCCCACTGCTCACAGGTAGTCCCTTGCTCACAGGTGGCCCCATTTCTCACAGGTAGCCCCATTTCTCACAGGTAGCCCCATTGCTCACAGGTAGTCCCTTGCTCACAGGTAGTCCCTTGCTCACAGGTAGCCCCATTTCTCACAGGTAGCCCCATTTCTCATAGGTAACCCCATTGCTCACAGGTAGCCCCATTTCTCACAGGTAGCCCCATTGCTCACAGGTAGCCCGATTGCTCACAGGTAGCCCCATTTCTCACAGGTAACCCCATTGCTCATAGGTAGCCCTATTGGTCACAGGTAGCCCCATTGCTCACAGGTAGCCCCATTGCTTACAGGTAGCCCCGTTGCTCACAGGTACTTCCTTGCTCACAGGTAGTCCCTTGCTCACAGGTAGCCCCTTGCTCACAGGTAGCCCCACTGCTCACAGGTAGCCCCGTTGCTCACAGGTAGCCCCATTGCTCACAGGTAGCCCTCTTGCTCACAGGTAGCCCCATTGCTCACAGGTAGCCCCGTTGCTCACAGTTAGCCCCATTGCTCACAGGTAGCCCCCTTGCTCACAGGTAGCCCCATTGCTCACAGGTAGCCCCTTTTCTCACAGGTAGCCCCATTCCTTACAGGTTGTCCAGTTGCTCACAGGTATCCCCGTTGCTCGCAGGTAGCCCCATTGCTCACAGGTAGCCCCCTTGCTCACAGGTAGCCCCATTGCTCACAGTTGGCCCCCTTGCTCACAGGTAGCACCCGTTGCTCACAGGTAGCCCCCTTGCTCACAGGTAGCCCCATTGCTCACAGGTAGCCCCATTGCTCACAGGTAGCCACCTTGCTCACAGGTCGCCCCCGTTGCTCACAGGTAGCCCCATTGCTCACAGGTAGCCCCCTTGCTCACAGGTAGCCCCCCTTGCTCACTGGTAGCCCCATTGCTCACAGGTAGCCCCATTGCTCACAGGTCGCCCCGTTGCTCACAGGTAGCCCCATTGCTCACAGGTAGCCCCCGTTGCTCACAGGTAGCCCCCTTGCTCACAGGTAGCCCCATTGCTCACAGGTAGCCCCCATTGCTCACAGGTATCCCCCTTGCTCACAGGTAGCCCCATTGCTCACAGGTAGCCCCCTTGCTCACAGGTAGCCCCATTGCTCACAGGTAGCCCCCATTGCTCACAGGTAGCCCCCTTGCTCACAGGTAGCCCCATTGCTCACAGGTAGCCCCCTTGCTCACAGGTAGCCCCCGTTGCTCACAGGTAGCCCCATTGCTCACAGGTAGCCCCATTGCTCACAGGTAGCTCCATTGCTCACAGGTAGCCCCGTTGCTCACAGGTAGCTCCATTGCTCACAGGTAGCTCCATTGCTCACAGGTAGCCCCATTGCTCACAGGTAGCCCCATTGTTCACAGGTAGCCCCCTTGCTCACAGGTAGCCCCCGTTGCTCACAGGTAGCCCCGTTGCTCACAGGTAGCTCCATTGCTCACAGGTAGCCCCATTGCTCACTGGTAGCCCCATTGTTCACAGGTAGCCCCATTGCTCACAGGTAGCCCCGTTGCTCACAGGTAGCTCCATTGCTCACAGGTAGCCCCCTTGCTCACAGGTAGCCCCCGTTGCTCACAGGTAGCTCCATTGCTCACAGGTAGCCCCCTTGCTCACAGGTAGCCCCGTTGCTCACAGGTAGCTCCATTGCTCACAGGTAGCCCCATTGTTCACAGGTAGCCCCATTGCTCACAGGTAGCCCCGTTGCTCACAGGTAGCTCCATTGCTCACAGGTAGCCCCATTGCTCACAGGTAGCTCCATTGCTCACAGGTAGCCCCGTTGCTCACAGGTAGCCCCGTTGCTCACAGGTAGCTCCATTGCTCACAGGTAGCCCCATTGCTCACAGGTAGCTCCATTGCTCACAGGTAGCCCCCTTGCTCACAGGTAGCCCCCGTTGCTCACAGGTAGCCCCATTGCTCACAGGTAGCCCCGTTGCTCATAGGTAGCCCTATTGGTCACAGGTAGCCCCATTGCTCACAGGTAGCTCCATTGCTCACGGGTAGCCCCATTGCTCACAGGTAGCCCCCTTGCTCACAGGTAGCCCCCGTTGCTCACAGGTAGCCCCATTGCTCACAGGTAGCCCCATTTCTCATAGGTAACCCCATTGCTCATAGGTAGCCCCATTTCTCACAGGTAACCCCATTGCTCATAGGTAGCCCTATTGGTCACAGGTAGCCCCCCTTGCTCACTGGTAGCCCCATTGCTCACAGTTAGCCCCATTGCTTACAGGTAGCCCCATTGCTCACAGGTAGCCCCATTGCTCACAGTTAGCCCCAATGCTTACAGGTAGCCCCATTGCTCACAGGTAGCTCCATTGCTCACAGGTAGCCCCGTTGCTCACAGGTAGCCCCATTGCTCACAGGTAGCCCCCTTGCTCACAGGTAGCCCCCGTTGCTCACAGGTAGCCCCATTGCTCACAGGTAGCCCCGTTGCTCACAGGTAGCCCCCGTTGCTCACAGGTAGCCCCATTGCTCACAGGTAGCCCCGTTGCTCAGGTTCAGTTTTGCTGCCTTTATTTGATTCCAGGTGATCTGAGCCAGACACTCTGATCTGTTTGGATAGGGCTTTATAGTTTTTTGTAGCCATTCAGACTTTGAAATGCGATGATCACTGAGTCCACTTCATTACCAACAGCGAGACAAGGCAGTATCATTATGCTGAATGCGTGTGCCCCAGTTCACTCTAAGAACCTTTCTCGTTCTCTGCCTTTCCCGGTCTGTATTTGGATTATTTAAAGCTCCCCTCGTTGTATATACTCTATATCTTTGCTTCTGTCTGTAATTTCTTGCTGAATTTGTTCCTCCCTCATCCCTCCGATGAGCTGGTGGGCTACTGGCCACTCTGAGCAATGTAATTGTGTCCTTCCTAGATATGAACACGAGTCAAATAGACTTTTCTCTGGTAGACCCTTTTTTTCCAGCACCCCAATGTTTTCCTTAATCATGCTGTCACCCATCCCTATCTTTGCCTTTCTGTCTTCCTGAACGCTCGGTGACTGGATTAACACCTGATCCTACCCCTCCTTGAGCCAGGTCACCTTTCAGACCATAAGACATCGGAGCAGAAATTAGGCCAATCAGCTCTGCCATTCAATCAGGGCTGCAGACAAAAAAACCTGCAGATGCTGGAATCTAAAGGTGGGCAGGCAGGAGGCTGGAGGACACAGCAAGCCAGGCAGCATCAGGAGGGACAGGCAGGAGGCTGGGGGAACACAGCAAGGCAGGCATCATCAGGAGGGACAGGTAGGAGGCTGGGGGAACACAGCAAGGCAGGCAGCATCAGGAGGGACAGGCAGGAGGCTGGGGGAACACAGCAAGCCAGGCAGCTTCAGGAGGGAGAGGTAGGAGGCTGAGGGGACACAGCAAGCCAGGCAGCCTCAGGAGGGACAGGCAGGAGGCTGGGGGAACACAGCAAGGCAGGCAGTATCAGGAGGGAGAGGTAGGAGGCTGAGGGGACACAGCAAGGCAGGCATCATCAGGAGGGACAGGTAGGAGGCTGAGGGGACACAGCAAGGCAGGCAGTATCAGGAGGGAGAGGTAGGAGGCTGGGGGAACACATCAAGGCAGGCAGCATCAGGAGGGACAGGTAGAAGGCTGGGGGAACAAAGCAGGCCAGGCAGCCTCAGGAGGGACAGGCAGGAGGCTGGGGGAACACAGCAAGGCAGGCAGTATCAGGAGGGAGAGGTAGGAGGCTGGGGGAACACAGCAAGGCAGGCAGCATCAGGAGGGACAGGCAGGAGGCTGGGGGAACACAGCAAGCCAGGCAGCCTCAGGAGGGACAGGCAGGAGGCTGGGGGAACACAGCAAGGCAGGCAGTATCAGGAGGGAGAGGTAGGAGGCTGGGGGAACACAGCAAGGCAGGCAGCATCAGGAGGGACAGGCAGGAGGCTGGGGGAACACAGCAAGGCAGGCAGCATCAGGAGGGGAAGAAGACGATGTTTCGGGTATAACCTTCTGCTGGGCTGCTAGCCCTGAAGGAGAGTTACACCTGAAACGTTGACCTCTCCATCTCCTGATGCTGCCTGCCTTGCTGTGTCCTTCCTAATAGCAGTAGGGAGATTGATGAACTCATAAGCCGGCAGATTTTGGAAAAATGCAGATGTAGCAGGGTTGTTGTTATGGGTGATTTCAACTTTCCCAATATCGACTGGACCCTCCTTAGTGCAGATGGTTTGGATGGAGCCGTTTTTGTCAGGTGTGTTCAGGAGGGTTTCCTCACTCAGTATGTAGACAGGCCGATGAGGGGAGAGGCCATTTTGGATTTGGTGCTCGGCAACGAGCCAGAACAGGTGTCAGCTCTCATGGTGAAAGAATACTTTGGTGACAGTGACCACAACTGCCTCACATTTACCATAGCCTTGGAGAGAGAAAGGAGCAGTTACTGAGGGAATATATTTAATTGGGGAAAAGTAAATTATGACGTGATCAGACAGGAGTTGGGAAGTACAGACTGGGAGTAATTGTTCCACAGAAAGGGCACAGCAGACATGTGGAGGCTATTTAAGGAGCAGTTGTTGCGAGTGATGCACAAATTTGTTCCTCTGAGGCAGGTAAGAAGGGGTAAGATTAAGGAGCCTTGGATGACGAGAACAGAGGAGCTTCTCGTCCAAAGGAAGAAGGCAGCTTATGTAAGGTGGAGGAAGCAAGGATCTAGCACAGCTTTAGAGGATTACAGGCTTGGTAGAAAGGATCTCAGAAATGGACTGAGGAGAGCCAGGAGGGGGCACGAGAAAGGCCTGGCAAGAAGGATTAGGGGGAACCCAAAGGCATTTACTCATACGTGAGGAATAAGAGAATGATCGGGGGAAGGTAGGGCCGGTCAGGGATAGTGGAGGGAACTTGGGCGTGGAGTCTGAGCAGATAGGGGAAGCCCTAAATGAGTATTTTGCTTCAGTTTTCACAAAAGAAAGGGACATTGTTGTGAATGAGAACTTTGAGGAGCTGGAATATGTGCTTGAACAGATCAAGATTGATGAAACTGATGTGTTGGAAATTTTGGAAAACATTAAGATTGATGAGTCCCCAGGACCAGACCAGATTTATCCCAGGCTGCTCTGGGAAGTGAGAAAGGAGGTTGCTAAGCCACTGGTGAAGATCTTTGCTTCCTCACTCTCCACGGGAGTTGTACCGGAGGATTGGAAGGAGGCGAATGCTGTTCCCCTTTTCAAGAAGGGGAATAGGGAAATCCCTGGCAATTACAGACCAGTCAGTCTTATGTCTGTGGTCAGCAAAGTTTTGGAAAGAATTCTGAGGGATAGGATTTATGACTATTTGACAAAGCATAGTGTGATTAAAGGCATGGCTTTGTGAGGGACAGGTCATGCCTCACAAATGTTATTGAGTTCTTTGAGGAGGTGTCAAGACAGGTCGATGACGGTCGAGCAGTGGATGTAGTGTATATGGACTTCAGCAGGGCATTTGATAGGGTTCCCCATGGTAGGCTCATTCATAAAGTCAGGAAGTATGGGATACAGGGAGATTTGGCTATCTGGATTCAGAATTGTCTGGCTGACATAAGGCAGAGAGTGGTTGTAGATGGAAGTATTCTGCCTAGAGGACAGAATTGTGTGGGGTCCCGCAGGGCTCTGTACTTGGGCCTCTGCTCATTGTAGTTTTTATAAATGACTTGGATAAGGAGGTTGAGGGTTGGGTTAGTAAATTTGCAGATGACACAAAGTTGGAGGTGTCATCGATAGTATAGAGGGCTATGGCAGGCTGCAGCACGACATAGACAGGATGCAGAGCTGGGCTGAGAAATGGCAGATGGAGTTCAAACTGGATAAATGTGAAGTGATGCATTTTGGAAGGTTGAACTCGAATGCTGAATATAGGATTAAAGACAGGATTCTTGGCAGTGTGGAGGAACAGAGGGATCTGGGTGTGCAAGTACATACATCCCTCAAGTTGCCACCCAAGTGGATAGGGTGGTTAAGAAAGCATATGGTGTTTTGGCTTTCATTAACAGGGGGATCGAGTTTAAGAGCCGCAAGGTTTTGCTGCAGCTCTACAAGTCCCTGGTGAGATCACACTTGGAATATTGTGTCTAGTTCTGGTCACCCTACTATAGGAAAGATACAGAGACTTTGGAGAGGGTGCAAAGAAGGTTTACCAGGATGCTGCCTGGACTGGAGGGCTTGCCTTATGAAGAAAGGTTGAATAAGCTCAGACATTTCTCTCTGGAGAGGAGGAGGAAGAGAGGAGACCTGATTGAGGTGTACAAAATAATGAGAGGAATAGATAGAGCCAATAGCCAGAGACTTTTCCCCAGGGCAGGATTGACTGGTATGAGAAGTCGTAGTTTGAAGATATTAGGAGGAAGGTATAAAGGAGACGTCAGAGGTAGGTTCTTTACGCAGAGAGTTGTGAATGCATGGGATGCGTTGCCAGCGGTGGTGGTGGAAGCAGAGTCATTAGGGACATTTAGGCGAATGCTGGACATGCACATAGATAGCAGTGAGTTGAGGGTTGTATAGGTTAAGTTACTATATTTTACATTAGGATTAAATCTCAGCACAACATCGTGAGCCAAAGGGCCTGTTCTGTGCTGTACTCTTCTATGTTCAATGTTCAATGTCCCAGCCTCCTACCATTCAATCAGGGCTGATACGGTTCTCAACCCCATTCTCCCGCTTTCTCCCTGTAATCCTTGATCCCCTTGACAATCGAGATCCTAGCTCTCTCTGTCTTAAAGCTATTGCTGCAATATCCTATTATTACATGACTCTCTACTCCAATAACTCACCAATCTTAATCCCACACTCACTCAGTCTGTGACAAACACTTGACACTTTATTCCTTCGATCTTACCTCGTCCCTTGCTGTTTGTTCGCCTGGTGATAGCTGTCTCTCCCATTACTGAGTGTACCTTGGTACCCTCTCTCCTCGGACTCCCTGGGCACCATCCTCTTGCCTAGTTAACCATCCGCAAGTAGCACAAGGAAGTCTTTATGTAAATCCTCCGGCTGCTATAGGTCCAATCCGCTCCTGAACCAGAATCCAAATCCTCTCTCGTACGCCCATCCAATTAGGAAGCTTCAATGGTTCCCTTATTCATTCCAGAAACCACATGAGCAGTCCTACGCTCCCCCCCAAACGTTCGTACCAATATGGACCACGACTAGTCATCCTCCCATCTCCCATCCACCACCATCCAAGGGTCACATCTACAGTCTCCCGCTCACCGTGAAAACATGTCGCTGTTCCCTCACTGTCACTGGATCCAAATTTCGGAATTCCCTCTCTCAGGGCATTCGGCATTGACCCACAGTACATGGACTGCAGCGGTTCAAGAAGGCAGCTCACTACCGCCTCCTCAAGGGGAACCGAAGGACGGGGCAGTAGATGGTGGCACTCCATGTCCCACAGTGAATAAAAAAACAATTTAATCCTGTTTTCTTTCAGAGGAACCATCACTCTCACCAGTGTTGGGAACAGAGCTCTGAGATACATTCAGGGACAACCTGTCCCTTGCACAAACTGTCTCTTTCTTTTTCTTCTTAGCTCCCTCCCCTCCTTAAGCTCCAGGCTGACCACATCCGTAAGTGTGCTGTCCGTGAAGTTCCTGATATCCTGGGGGCATTGGACAGATGATAGCAGCTGCTTGAGAAACTCTGCTACCCCAGGTTTGAGCTGTCACAACCCACAATGAGCATCCAGGAGACAGGAAATGTCCTGGGGTTCTGACATGGTGTAGGATGTGTCCACCCTCTCCTCCCTGACCTATCACCTTCATCCCCTCTCCCACTCACCTATTGTACTCTATGCTACTCTCTCCCCACCCCCACCCTCCTCTAGCTTATCTCTCCACCCTTCAGGCTCTCTGTCTTTATTCCTGATGAAGGGCTTTTGCCCGAAACGTCGATTTTACTGCTCCTCGGATGCTGCCTGAATTGCTGTGCTCTTCCAGCACCACTGATCCAGAATCTGGTTTCCAGCATCTGCAGTCATTGTTTTTACCTCGTAGGATGTGTACTGGTCAGCTCTGAGCTAACCTGCTGATCCTCTTACCATTAGACAGTTAAACCTAGCCACTTGTTAAACAAACACTCACTCCCCTTCTGGAGACGGCACTGAAATATAGTAAAATTAAAATGTTTTCACATTCAACAACAACAAAAAATGAAATTTTGAATTTGCTTGTTTAACAACCCACATTCAGAGAAAGGGGACTCAGGGTACAATACTCACCAGTCAATCAATTCATGACCTTTCTGTAAAGTCCCAGTTTGAGTGGTTTTTTTTTCCCTGATTTCTTCAAAGATGCTGCTGTTCTGTCTGCAACTGCTGTTTCCCATTCTAACCAGGTACATACTCTTCTTCCTCACCCTCTATCTCTCTCCCTCTCTCTCTATTTCATTCTCTGCTCAAGCTGCTGCTGTGGACACCCAGTCAGATCTGTATCCTCCTCCATCGTTAATATCTCTGACACATAACCGCTTCCTTTGGTCCATAGACTGTGCAGCTCATTTTGTTGTCTGCTGTTTCTCCCCTTCTCACTTAGCGAAGACTGCGTTTCTATGTTGCCCGAGTTCCGGAGCGTTAAATGCAAAATACTGCGGATATTGGGAAACTCTGAACCAACCCTGGAAATGCTGGAGAAACTCAGCAGGTCTGGCAGCATCTGTGGAGAGAGAGAGAGAAACAGAGTCAATGTTTCAAGTCCAGGGAACTTTCTTCAGGACTGTCGCACTGCGCTCTGAAATTTTAACTCAGATTTCTCTCCCCACGCACGCTGTGGGACCCTGGTCAGCACTCTCTGTTTTGGTTTCAGATTTCCCGAGGCTGAATGTTTGTGCTTTGGCGATCGTGTCTGCCGCTTGTCTGTCTCTAGGTGACACAGGACAAGATTATCTGCCTCCCTGGGCCAGTGTGGACACACTCTCCGTTCCAGATCAATTGCTCGGAGTTCATGCTGCAGGTGAAGCCTTTGGAGAGCTCGACCCATGAACTTAATGGGGTAAAGACCAACCTGGACCTCCAGCAGTACAGCTTTATTAACCAGATCTGCTACGAGAGAGCCGTTCACTGGTACGTCAAGTACTTCCCCTACTTGGTGCTCATCCACACCCTCACCTTCATGATCTGCGGCAGCTTCTGGTTCAAGTTCCCCGGGACCAGCAGCAAAATCGAGCACTTTGTCTCCGTGCTGGGGCGGTGCTTTGACTCGCCGTGGACCACCCGGGCCCTGAGCGAAGTTTCCACCGAGAGGAGGGTGTGCCGCCGGGAGCTGCCGCTCGGCGCCGGCTCCGGGAGCCAGGCCAGCTTGCCGGGGTGTGAGGAGCGTGCCGGGTCCGGGGAATCTCCGCTGGGGGCAGACAGAGGCAGCGAGAGCACCCTGGACAGGCAGGAGGGGGAGCAGGCCAAAGCCCTGTTCGAAAAGGTGAAGAAATTCCGGCTCCACGTGGAGGACAGTGTCATCGTTTACCTCATGTACATCGGGCAGACCATTGTCCGTGCCATCAAGTTAATCCTGATCACCGTTTACCACGCCCTCTTGGTTCTGAACATACATGTGGTGGTGCCGTGCACCGTGAACATCGAGGATGTGACTGGGTACCGCCATTTTTGCTGTAACCACACAAGGGCCCACCTCTTCTACACTCTTGCCGTCTGCTACATCTGCTTCCTTTGTGTTTACGGCTGCACCTGCCTCTACACTCTCTACTGGCTGTTCCACCGACCCCTGAAAGAGTATTCCTTCGAGTACGTGCGCCAGGAGTCAGGGATCAGCGACATTCCGGACGTGAGGAATGACTTTGCCTTCATGCTCCACCTGACCGACCAGTACGACGCCCTGTACTCCAAGCGGTTTGCCGTCTTCCTGTCGGAGGTCAGCGAGAGCCAGTTGATGCAGCTGAGCCTGGACCGGGAGTGGTCCACCGACAAGCTGCGGCAGAGATTGCAGAAGAACGCGGCCCACCGTCTGGAACTGCACCTCCTCATGGTGCCCAGCCTCCCTGCTGCCACCTTCCAGCTGACCGAAATCCAGGCCCTGAAACTCGAGCTCAACGGTGAGCTGGAGTTACCCCCAGCCACGGCGCAGCTCACCCACCTCCGGGAGCTGTCGCTGGTCAACTCCCCGGTACGGCTTCACCAGGCCGCCTCAGCCTTCCTCAAGGAACGCCTCAAGGTCCTCCAGGTGCGGTTTGACAGCCCCCAGGAGGTTCCCCTCTGGATGGCCAGCATGGAAAACGTAGAGGAGCTCAGCCTGAACGGATCACTCACTCAGGACGGAGCTAAATGCCTCATCCTGGACTCCCTCTGTCAGCTCCATCGCCTCAAGATCTTGTCTCTGAAAAGCAACATAACTAAACTCCCTCCGTGCCTGGCTGACCTCTCCAGCCACCTCCAGAAGTTGACCGTCCACAATGGAGGCACCAAACTCATGGCGACAAACATCCTGAAGAAACTGCAGCAACTGCGGGTCTTGGAGCTGGTGCAGTGTGAGCTGGAGAGAATCCCTCAGGCAGTGGCCAGCTTGTTGAACTTGGAAGAGTTGAACTTGAAGGAGAACCATCTCCGGTCCATCGAGGAAATCCTGAGCCACCAACAGTGCCAGACGCTGACCTGTCTGAGGCTATGGTACAATCACATCATCCACATCCCCGAACACATCAAAAAACTTAGCTCTTTGGAGAGCCTCTATCTCAACAATAACCAGATCGAGGCAATACCGCCTCAACTCTTCCTGTGTAACAAACTCCGACACCTCGATCTCTCCCACAATCGCATCACCTCAATCCCACCCGGAATCGGAGTGCTCCAAAGCCTCCACCACTTCTCCGTGTCCCACAACTCCATTGAGTCCCTGCCGAACGAGCTGTTCTTCTGTAAGAAGCTGCAACACTTGAAGCTCGCCCACAACGGCCTGACCGCCCTCTCGCCCAGGATCTCCGGCCTGCCCTTGCTGACAAGGCTTGAACTGACGGGCAACCAGTTGGAGGCATTGCCCCCTGAGCTGGGGCAGTGCACTGGCCTGAAACGCGGAGGTCTGCTGGTGGAGGAGTCCCTGCTCCTAACGCTGCCCTCCGATGTCCGAGACAGGCTGGAGGCTGACTGAATCCAGGATGGGGAGACACGCTGACTTAAGGATCGGGAAGTCAGAGCTGGTCAGGATTAAGCGGGTACGGATCGGGAGGTCGAATTCAGGGAGAGAAACCGGACACTGGGTGATAATGGGAGCTTGGTTTGACGAGTAAATTATTGTGGCAATTCTCAGCGCAGCATTCCTGAGGGTTGGGTCGTTCAAAATGGCTGCTCTCGGGTTTCGCTCTGCTCCCAGACTGCCCCGGGACACAGCAGGAACACAGAGGGAATGGTGGAAAGGTCACACAAGCAATGCTCCCACCCGCCTGAGATCCCAGTTGGGATGTGGGATCTGTGACACATTTGACACTGTTTTATGGTTAAGTTTTGTATGTAATTCCACATAATAAAACGGTGCAGCCAGCAGTCAGGACCCCTGAGGGGGTGGGGTGGGGGGGCACTTCTTGTCTCACTACGTTCCAGGAGGGATATGGTGGCACTGGAGACAGTGCACAGGGAGATTTACCAGGACGGAGAGATTGGACAGATGGGATTTGCTTTTCTTTGAGCAGGGGAGGCGTGATTAATTTGTGTAAAATTTCGGAGAGACATACACAGGGTAGACAGTAAGGAACATTCCCCCTGAGTGGATATGGGTGTCCAGGGGATCAAGGGGAGGAGGCAGGAGAATGGGGTTGAGAAACAGATCAGCCAGGATCAAATGGAAGACCAGACTCAACGGGCTGAATGGCCTAATTTCTGCACCTGTGTCTTGTGCTCTTATGAATCAGTGACAAGGGGCTGTACAGGTTTAAGGTGAGAGGCAGGAAGTTGAGAGGGAGTGTATAGAATAAAGCGTTTCAGCCAGAGGGTGGCGGGAATCTGGGTGGGAGAGGTATGACTCCCTGTACTGTTTCGGAGGTATTTAGATGTGCACTCGGAATGTGAAGGTATACAGGGCTCGAGGCCAATCACTGGAAAACGGGATTCAACTAATTCAAGGCCTGTTTGTGACTAGCACAGCCTCAATGGGCCGAAGGAACTTTCTCCGTGCAATAGGCCTGTATGACATTCCGGATCCTTATCCTGACATTCCGACACCTCACTGGCCGCTTGGTGCTGGTATGTCTTAGCCGGGAGCAAACGGCGTCATTGCAATGACGGGGCTAGAGTGACAGAGAAACGGGTAAGGCCGTGTGAGTAAAGGCCTCCTAGACTTGGGGGCTTTAGTATGTCACTAACACCCCTCCCTGTGACGTTCTGTGACCCACAGATGCTCCGTTAGAGCCGCTGGATGAGTAAGGTTGGGATATAATGTCCCTCTGGGGAGGGAAGGTTGGCTGTGTTGCTGGTGGGGTCTAATGAAGGGCTGGGTTGTGGTCTCCATGTGGGGCTGTGCTGAACCTGGTCTGCAGGCACCAGGATAGTCTTCCACTGGGAATGCCAGCTTCTTGCCACATTCCCATCGTCTCCTCTGCAGAACATCGTACTGGAGAACCTTGGGGAGTCTGACCATGCCCATCAAAGGGAGCCTTCCAGGTCACTCCTGGCTGGAGGATCATACTTTGACCAAGCTGGCTTGATTGTTCCCGTGGTGGTGATAAGGTTCAGGTCTCACCTTCCCTTCGCCCCCCTCTGAGCGTGGGGGGGGGAGGGGGGGGGTAAATGTACATTCATAGAGTCATAGAGATGTACAGCACGGAAACCCGGTCCAACCCGTCCATGCTGACCAGATATCCCAACCCAATCTAGTCCCACCTGCCAGCACCCAGCCCATATCCCTCCAAACCCTTCCTATTCATATACCCATCCAAATGCCTCTTAAATGTTGCAATTGTACCAGCCTCCACCACTTCCACTGGCAACTCATTCCATACACATACCACCCTCTGTGTGAAAAAGTTGCCCCTTAGGTCTCCATTATATCTTTCCCCTCTCACCCTAAACCTATGCCCTCTAGTTCTGGACTCCCCCACCCCATTCCTCAAGGGTCCATTTGTCAGGTCATGAGGGAGTAGCCCTAGCCCCTGAAGAGCCATCTATTGGCTGAGGGGATAACTGCAAAGTTGCCGAAGGATGAAGGCATCATGGAAACTGCCTGGTTTCTTGGTGCCAACATGGTTCACGGCATTGTGATGGGCTCAAACCGAGCCACTCATCGAGGGAGGGTCAGGCTGATGGCTATGCCAGGCTGTTATGTGGCAGTTCTCACGCAGGCCCAGTCTGGTGACCCACTCAGCCTTCGACAGGGGTGAAGTCGACAGTCCCCATGGTTACGCTGCCCTCAGCAACCAGCAGCTGGCAGCCTTCGCGCAGGCCTCAGGCTGTGGGATCCTCCTCATACCCACGGACCGATTCCAGGACGGAGAACAACATGGAGGAATCAAGGGCTATGGTCACCTTGGAGACTGAGGTCTTACAGGTGACCAGAGGGTCTTCCTCTGAGAGGCTGGAACTGTTCATAAACTCCCACTGCAGGAGAGAGCCGGAGAAGGCTGACCTTTGACCTGTGGACCCTGTGCTGAGAATATCATCTCCTTTGAGGCAAGGCCCTGTGTTCCTGTGGGTGGGGGTGTGGAGAGGGGGGATTACGAGACTATAGGTTGGGGCTACAAGCTGTGAGGGTCCCATGGATTGTCAGACTGAAATGCTGTCAGCTGTCAGGCCCCCTCGAAATCCTCACTTTCTCTCTCAGTGTGGGCACGGCCTACAGGACAGATAATGAGGCCCCAATGCCGGTGCAAAAATAAAGGCCGTGACAAAGGTTCTGTTGTGGAAAGCCTTCTAACCCACACTCAACCACACGCCCCACAATCCCACTGGGCATCTGGAGATCGTTACCCCCCCCCCCCCAGCACTCTGCAGTCGTGGGAAACTCAGGGTGGATTCACCCCAGGAAAAGGTTCGGGACTTCCTGATGAAGGGCTCCTGCCTGAAACGTCGATTCTCCTGCTCCTCGGATGCTGCCTGACCTGCTGTGCACCACACTCTCCAGCACCGATCTCCAGCATCTGCAGTCCTCACTTTCTCCTAGAGAATTACTGGCGCTAGATAAGTGCAGGCTGTGCAGAGATATTGTCGTCTGTTTCACTGTGTGTCAGTGGACCTTTAAGAGAGTTGGCCATGGTATCTTCACTGTATCATGTGACCTGAGGGTATAGAGGTCTCAGTCACCTATTTCAGTGTGACATGCTAATGGAAGCTATTGTCTGTAGCCAAATAACTCAGACATTGATGTGCCTGTCCCAAGTATATGGAGATACCAGGAGCTGTAATGAAACTTTCAACATTATGTCCCAGAAGCTATCATAAATATTACTTCATCAATAATGCCCCGCATTAAACCGAAGCTCACAACACAGTGAAGGATAAAGCAACGGCTGCTGCTTGTGTTTCTGTCCCTGTCACAAGTGCTGATGAACTACAGGAGGCTGCACCTCTCCTCTGGTCTGCCCGTCACAAGGACGTTGGCAGCTGCTAAGGTCTGGTCACGTTCAGTGGTTTCCGAGGCACTTGTGGTTCTTCTGACTTAACAGCCCCCCCATCTCCCCACCCGCCCCACCCCCCCCCCCCCCCTACCCCCCAGCCCCAGGGACACAAGGAGCCACCATCTGACATTATAAGCAAACTAGCAATGCTGAAGAAACTCAGTTGGTCTGCAGCATCTGTATAGAGAGAGAGAGAGAGAGACAGAATTAATGTTTCGAGTCAGTGGGCTGGCTCAGGAAGGGGTAGAGCCCGTGTGGAAATGGAAAGACTTTCCAGAACTGCAAAGGCTTCCACTCAGAACTAGAATCACAAGTGGACCATTCAGCCCCTTCAGCATGTTGGCCCTTAACTCTCCCTCCCCACCGAGTAAAACCTTTCAACTCATTCTCATTCCTGGTGTGAACTTCCTGTTTTTGATTCCCCAGCCAGGGGAGAGAATCTCTCAGGGGCTATCCAATTAAAGCCCTTCAATACCTTCTGTTATGGTTCCACAAGATTCCCAGGCATTCTTCTGAACTCCAGGGACTGTAGCTCCAATTTTACTCATCATTCAGAACAAGGCAGTGAAGAAAGCTAATAGCATGCTGGCCTTCATAACAAGAGGGATTGAGTATAGAAGCAAAGAGGTGCTTCTGCAGCTGTACAGGGCCCTGGTGAGACCACACCTGGAGTACTGTGTGCAGTTCTGGTCTCCAAATTTGAAGAAAGACATTCTAGCTATTGAGGGAGTGCAGCGTAGGTTCATGAGGTCAACTCCTGGAATGGCGGGACTATCTTACGCTGAAAGACTTGAGAGACTGGGCTTGTATACCCTTGAGTTTAGAAGGCTGAGAGGGGATCTGATTGAGACGTATAAGATTATGAAAGGATTGGACACTCTGGAGGCAGGAAGTATGTTTCCGCTGATGGGTGAGTCCCGAACCAGAGGGCACGGTTTAAAAATAAGGGGTAGGCCACTTAGAACAGAGTTGAAGAGAAACTGCTTCACCCAGAGAGTGGTGGGTGTGTGGAATGCTCTGACCCAGAGGGCAGTGGAAGCCCAGTCTCTGGATACTTTCAAGAAAGAGTTGGATAGAGCTCTCAAGGATAGTGGAATCAAGGGTTATGGGGATAAGGCAGGAACAGGATACTGATTAAGGATGATCAGCCATGATCATATTGAATGGTGGTGTAGGCTCGAAGGGCAGAATGGCCTACTCCTGCACCTATTGTCTATTGTCTTCGCCATCCAGTGAAAACTCCCTGTCCTTGCGAAATATCCTTCCTTCAATGTGGAGACCATAGATGTGACCATACAGAACGATTGACCTGCTCTCACTGAGCAGTCTGACATTGCAGCAAGATCTCCTGATGCTTCTATTTTAATCACTTTACAATCAAAACTAACATTTGCCTCCCTCACTGTTTGATGAACCTACAAGCTAACTTCCTGACTGACATACGTTCTGTCATTAACACCTACTCTGAATCTCACTCTCTCCTCTACTGGATGGTGCAGTTGTCTCGATGACCCACATTGTCATCCTTCTGCTGTTTACTGGGTCTGGGTCTGGGTCTGTGTTTGCTCGGGACCAACGACAATTTGTGCCGGTCAGGGCTGTCCCACAGCCCTCCACCTGCCTGCTGTGCTTGGTCTCACAATCACTCCACAGTTATGGGGGTCTGAAGGTCGGGTGTGAAAGCTCACAGAGGCCCCGTGCGTCTAGCAGGAGGAGGGGGAGGTGGGATTGGAGAGGGGACAGAGGGCCAGAGCATGCCCTTATCAGGACGATACAAGACGCTGTGCTGCAGCCACCTCCCACCCCACACAATCACGGGGTGGGGTGGATGGCAGAGAAAAGACATCGCTTCACCATAGACCACAGCAAAACGGCTTTGCTCAGCTTCCTGCACTGAGCGGGAGAGATCAGCTACTCTGGAACACGACTGGGTTATTCACCAGCAATGCTGAACAGCGACATGAAGATTGAAGTTCAGAGAGAGGCTCAGGTGGACAGATTCTTGGACAGTGATCAAGGAGTGAGGGGAGATGGGGGCCGCTCTATACCCGTGTCACCCCACACTATCATTCCCCACCATATATTCCACCCCGTATTAATCTGTATTATAATAATCTGCACAGTTCCCTCCGCACCATCTGACTAAGAGATGCTGCTGAGGGGAACAGGAGCACAAGGGGCTCAATTTAAAAAGAGTGGAGCCTGAGAGATAATAGTCTCTGGTTTACTACCTGAGTCTTGAGCAAATTAGCACAGGGTGGAGGAAATGAAAGCAGGAACTGCGTGGCTCAGGGATTGGTATGGGAGAAATGGATTCAACTCACGGGACATTGAAAGGAGAGACTGTTCTAACGGGAGGGGCACAACCCGAATCAGGCTGTGACTAGGATCATGGGGAATCACATAACGAGAGCTGAGGATAGGGCTTTAAACCAGGTGGGAACTTATCAACAACATGTCTCAGTTACATGGAAAATTTTAAAGGGGGGCTGGTGGGGGTGGGGAGGTGGGGAGGAGGTTCAGCAGAGTTTATTAAGGTTTCCTGAACAAGGAATACAATACCAAGTATGGAACTGAGTCAGGAATCTAACTTCATGAAAGTTAAGGAGACAACTGGGAGATTGGGGGCACTCAACGTAGTACTGAAGGTGTTGCATTTAAATGTACACAGTACACAAAACAAGGTAAATAGGCTTGTAGTGCAGAATGAAATCGGCCAGAATGGTACTACAGGTATAACAGGGACATGTTATAATGGCAGGGGCGATATTACAGGTATAACAGGGACATGTTATAATGGCAGGGGCGATATTACAGGTATAACAGGGCCATGTTATAATGACAGGGGCGATATTACAGGTATAACCGGGACATGTTATAATGGCAGGGGCGATATTACAGGTATAACAGGGCCATGTTATAATGACAGGGGCGATATTACAGGTATAACCGGGACATGTTATAATGGCAGGGGCGATATTACAGGTATAACAGGGCCATGTTATAATGACAGGGGCGATATTACAGGTATAACCGGGACATGTTATAATGGCAGGGGCGATATTACACGTATAACAGGGCCACGTTCTAATGTCAGGGGCTATATTACAGGTATAACAGGGACATGTTATAATGGCAGGGGCGATATTACAGGTATAACCGGGACATGTTATAATGGCAGGGGCGATATTACAGGGGTAACAGGGCCATGTTATAATGGCGGGGCGATATTACAGGTATAACAGGGACATGTTATAATGGCAGGGGCGATATTACAGGTATAACAGGGACATGTTATAATGGCGGGGCGATATTACAGGTATAACAGGGTCATGTTATAATGGCAGGGGCGATATTACAGGTATAACAGGGAGATTAGGGGCACTCAACGTAGTACTGAAGGTGTTGCATTTAAATGCACACAGTACACAAAACAAGGTAAATAGGCTTGTAGTGCAGAATGAAATCGGCCAGAATGGTACTACAGGTATAACAGGGACATGTTATAATGGCAGGGGCGATATTACAGGTATAACAGGGCCATGTTATAATGGCAGGGGTGATATTACAGGTATAGCAGGGCCATGTTATAATGGCAGGGGCGATATTACAGGTATAACAGGGACATGTTATAATGGCAGGGGCGATATTACAGGTATAGCAGGGCCATGTTATAATGGCAGGGGCGATATTACAGGTATAACAGGGCCATGTTATAATGGCAGGGGCGATATTACAGGTATAGCAGGGCCATGTAATAATGGCAGGGGCGATATTACAGGTATAGCAGGGCCATGTTATAATGGCAGGGGCGATATTACAGGTATAACAGGGGCATGTTATAATGGCAGGGGTGATATTACAGGGGTAACAGGGCCATGTTATAATGGCAGGGGCGATATTACAGGGGTAACAGGGCCATGTTATAATGGCAGGTATGATATTACAGGTATAACAGGGCCATGTTATAATGGCAGGGGCGATATTACAGGTATAACAGGGACATGTTATAATGGCAGGGGTGATATTACAGGGGTAACAGGGCCATGTTATAATGGCGGGGCGATATTACAGGTATAACAGGGCCATGTTATAATGGCAGGGGCGATATTACAGGTATAACAGGGACATGTTATAATGGCGGGGCGATATTACAGGTATAACAGGGTCATGTTATAATGGCAGGGGCGATATTACAGGTATAACAGGGAGATTAGGGGCACTCAACGTACTACTGAAGGTGTTGCATTTAAATGCACACAGTACACAAAACAAGGTAAATAGGCTTGTAGTGCAGAATGAAATCGGCCAGAATGGTACTACAGGTATAACAGGGACATGTTATAATGGCAGGGGCGATATTACAGGTATAGCAGGGGCATGTTATAATGGCAGGGGTGATATTACAGGTATAACAGGGACATGTTATAATGGCAGGGGCGATATTACAGGTATAACAGGGACATGTTATAATGGCAGGGGCGATATTACAGGTATAACAGGGCCATGTTATAATGGCAGGGGTGATATTACAGGTATAGCAGGGCCATGTTATAATGGCAGGGGCGATATTACAGGTATAACAGGGACATGTTATAATGGCAGGGGCGATATTACAGGTATAACAGGGACATGTTATAATGGCAGGGGCGATATTACAGGTATAGCAGGGCCATGTTATAATGGCAGGGGCGATATTACAGGTATAACAGGGACATGTTATAATGGCAGGGGCGATATTACAGGTATAGCAGGGCCATGTAATAATGGCAGGGGCGATATTACAGGTATAGCAGGGCCATGTTATAATGGCAGGGGCGATATTACAGGTATAACAGGGGCATGTAATAATGGCAGGGGCGATATTACAGGTATAGCAGGGCCATGTTATAATGGCAGGGGCGATATTACAGGTATAACAGGGGCATGTTATAATGGCAGGGGTGATATTACAGGGGTAACAGGGCCATGTTATAACGGCAGGGGCGATATTACAGGGGTAACAGGGCCATGTTATAATGGCAGGTATGATATTACAGGTATAACAGGGCCATGTTATAATGGCAGGGGCGATATTACAGGTATAACAGGGACATGTTATAATGGCAGGGGTGATATTACAGGGGTAACAGGGCCATGTTATAATGGCAGGGGCAATATTACAGGTATAACAAGGACATGTTATAATGGCAGGGACGATATTACAGGTATAACAGGGTCATGTTATAATGGCAGGGGCGATATTACAGGTATAACAGGGTGATGATATAATGGCAGGGGCGATATTACAGGTATAACAGGGGCATGTTATAATGGCGGGGCGATATTACAGGTATAACAGGGTCATGTTATAATGGCAGGGGCGATATTACAGGTATAACAGGGAGATTGGGGGCACTCAACGTAGTACTGAAGGTGTTGCATTTAAATGCACACAGTACACAAAACAAGGTAAATAGGCTTGTAGTGCAGAATGAAATCGGCCAGAATGGTACTACAGGTATAACAGGGACATGTTATAATGACAGGGGCGATATTACAGGTATAGCAGGGGCATGTTATAATGGCAGGGGCGATATTACAGGTATAACAGGGCCATGTTATAATGGCAGGGGCGATATTACAGGTATAACAGGGACATGTTATAATGGCAGGGGCGATATTACAGGTATAACAGGGGCATGTTATAATGGCAGGGGTGATATTACAGGTATAACAGGGGCATGTTATAATGGCGGGGCGATATTACAGGTATAACAGGGTCATGTTATAATGGCAGGGGTGATATTACAGGTATAACAGGGGCATGTTATAATGGCAGGGGCGATATTACAGGTATAACAGGGAAATGTAATAATGGCAGGTATGATATTACAGGTATAACAGGGACATGTAATAATGGCAGGGGCGATATTACAGGTATATCAGGGACATGTAATAATGGCAGGGGCGATATTACAGGTATATCAGGGACATGTAATAATGGCAGGGGCGATATTACAGGTATATCAGGGACATGTAATAATGGCAGGGGCGATATTACAGGTATAACAGGGACATGTTATAATGGCAGGGGCGATATTACAGGTATAGCAGGGCCATGTTATAATGGCAGGGGCGATATTACAGGTATAACAGGGACATGTTATAATGGCAGGGGCGATATTACAGGTATAGCAGGGCCATGTAATAATGGCAGGGGCGATATTACAGGTATAGCAGAGCCATGTTATAATGGCAGGGGCGATATTACAGGTATAACAGGGGCATGTAATAATGGCAGGGGCGATATTACAGGTATAGCAGGGACATGTTATAATGGCAGGGGCGATATTACAGGTATAACAGGGGCATGTTATAATGGCAGGGGTGATATTACAGGGGTAACAGGGCCATGTTATAATGGCAGGGGCGATATTACAGGGGTAACAGGGCCATGTTATAATGGCAGGTATGATATTACAGGTATAACAGGGCCATGTTATAATGGCAGGGGCGATATTACAGGTATAACAGGGACATGTTATAATGGCAGGGGCGATATTACAGGGGTAACAGGGCCATGTTATAATGGCAGGGGCAATATTACTGGTATAACAAGGACATGTTATAATGGCAGGGGCGATATTACAGGTATAACAGGGCCATGTTATAATGCCAGGGGCGATATTACAGGTATAATAAGGACATGTTATAATGGCAGGGGCGATATTACAGGTATAACAGGGACATGTTATAATGGCAGGTACGATATTACAGGTATAACAGGGTCATGTTATAATGGCAGGGGCGATATTACAGGTATAACAGGGTCATGTTATAATGGCAGGGGCGATATTACAGGTATAACAGGGGCATGTTATAATGGCGGGGCGATATTACAGGTATAACAGGGTCATGTTATAATGGCAGGGGCGATATTACAGGTATAACAGGGAGATTGGGGGCACTCAACGTAGTACTGAAGGTGTTGCATTTAAATGCACACAGTACACAAAACAAGGTAAATAGGCTTGTAGTGCAGAATGAAATCGGCCAGAATGGTACTACAGGTATAACAGGGACATGTTATAATGACAGGGGCGATATTACAGGTATAGCAGGGGCATGTTATAATGGCAGGGGTGATATTACAGGTATAACAGGGCCATGTTATAATGGCAGGGGCGATATTACAGGTATAACAGGGACATGTTATAATGGCAGGGGCGATATTACAGGGGTAACAGGGCCATGTTATAATGGCAGGGGCAATATTACAGGTATAACAAGGACATGTTATAATGGCAGGGGCGATATTACAGGTATAACAGGGGCATGTTATAATGCCAGGGGCGATATTACAGGTATAACAGGGACATGTTATAATGGCAGGGGCGATATTACAGGTATAACAGGGACATGTTATAATGGCAGGTACGATATTACAGGTATAACAGGGTCATGTTATAATGCCAGGGGCGATATTACAGGTATAACAGGGTCATGTTATAATGGCAGGGGCGATATTACAGGTATAACAGGGTCATGTTATAATGGCAGGGGCGATATTACAGGTATAACAGGGGCATGTTATAATGGCGGGGCGATATTACAGGTATAACAGGGTCATGTTATAATGGCAGGGGCGATATTACAGGTATAACAGGGAGATTGGGGGCACTCAACGTAGCACTGAAGGTGTTGCATTTAAATGCACACAGTACACAAAACAAGGTAAATAGGCTTGTAGTGCAGAATGAAATCGGCCAGAATGGTACTACAGGTATAACAGGGACATGTTATAATGACAGGGGCGATATTACAGGTATAGCAGGGGCATGTTATAATGGCAGGGGCGATATTACAGGTATAACAGGGCCATGTTATAATGGCAGGGGCGATATTACAGGTATAACAGGGACATGTTATAATGTCAGGGGGGATATTACAGGTATAACAGGGCCATGTTATAATGGCAGGGGCGATATTACAGGTATAACAGGGCCATGTTATAATGACAGGGGCGATATTACAGGTATAACAGGGGCATGTTATAATGGTGGGGCGATATTACAGGTATAACAGGGTCATGTTATAATGGCAGGGGCGATATTACAGGTATAACAGGGGCATGTTATAATGGCAGAGGCGATATTACAGGTATAACAGGGACATGTTATAATGGCAGGTATGATATTACAGGTATAACAGGGACATGTAATAATGGCAGGTATGATATTACAGGTATAACAGGGACATGTAATAATGGCAGGGGCGATATTACAGGTATATCAGGGACATGTAATAATGGCAGGGGTGATATTACAGGTATATCAGGGACATGTAATAATGGCAGGGGCGATATTACAGTTATAACAGGGTCATGTTATAATGGCAGGGGCGATATTACAGGTATAACAGGGGCATGTTATAATGGCAGGGGTGATATTACAGGTATAACAGGGGCATGTTATAATGGCGGGGCGATATTACAGGTATAACAGGGTCATGTTATAATGGCAGGGGTGATATTACAGGTATAACAGGGGCATGTTATAATGGCAGGGGCGATATTACAGGTATAACAGGGAAATGTAATAATGGCAGGTATGATATTACAGGTATAACAAGGACATGTAATAATGGCAGGGGCGATATTACAGGTATATCAGGGACATGTAATAATGGCAGGGGCGATATTACAGGTATATCAGGGACATGTAATAATGGCAGGGGCGATATTACAGGTATATCAGGGACATGTAATAATGGCAGGGGCGATATTACAGGTATAACAGGGACATGTTATAATGGCAGGGGCGATATTACAGGTATAGCAGGGCCATGTTATAATGGCAGGGGCGATATTACAGGTATAACAGGGACATGTTATAATGGCAGGGGCGATATTACAGGTATAGCAGGGCCATGTAATAATGGCAGGGGCGATATTACAGGTATAGCAGAGCCATGTTATAATGGCAGGGGCGATATTACAGGTATAACAGGGGCATGTAATAATGGCAGGGGCGATATTACAGGTATAGCAGGGACATGTTATAATGGCAGGGGCGATATTACAGGTATAACAGGGGCATGTTATAATGGCAGGGGTGATATTACAGGGGTAACAGGGCCATGTTATAATGGCAGGGGCGATATTACAGGGGTAACAGGGCCATGTTATAATGGCAGGTATGATATTACAGGTATAACAGGGCCATGTTATAATGGCAGGGGCGATATTACAGGTATAACAGGGACATGTTATAATGGCAGGGGCGATATTACAGGGGTAACAGGGCCATGTTATAATGGCAGGGGCAATATTACAGGTATAACAAGGACATGTTATAATGGCAGGGGCGATATTACAGGTATAACAGGGCCATGTTATAATGCCAGGGGCGATATTACAGGTATAATAAGGACATGTTATAATGGCAGGGGTGATATTACAGGTATAACAGGGACATGTTATAATGGCAGGTACGATATTACAGGTATAACAGGGTCATGTTATAATGCCAGGAGCGATATTACAGGTATAACAGGGTCATGTTATAATGGCAGGGGCGATATTACAGGTATAACAGGGTCATGTTATAATGGCAGGGGCGATATTACAGGTATAACAGGGGCATGTTATAATGGCGGGGCGATATTACAGGTATAACAGGGTCATGTTATAATGGCAGGGGCGATATTACAGGTATAACAGGGAGATTGGGGGCACTCAACGTAGTACTGAAGGTGTTGCATTTAAATGCACACAGTACACAAAACAAGGTAAATAGGCTTGTAGTGCAGAATGAAATCGGCCAGAATGGTACTACAGGTATAACAGGGACATGTTATAATGACAGGGGCGATATTACAGGTATAGCAGGGGCATGTTATAATGGCAGGGGTGATATTACAGGTATAACAGGGCCATGTTATAATGGCAGGGGCGATATTACAGGTATAACAGGGACATGTTATAATGTCAGGGGGGATATTACAGGTATAACAGGGTCATGTTATAATGGCAGGGGCGATATTACAGGTATAACAGGGCCATGTTATAATGACAGGGGCGATATTACAGGTATAACAGGGGCATGTTATAATGGTGGGGCGATATTACAGGTATAACAGGGTCATGTTATAATGGCAGGGGCGATATTACAGGTATAACAGGGGCATGTTATAATGGCAGGGGCGATATTACAGGTATAGCAGGGCCATGTTATAATGGCAGGGGCGATATTACAGGTATAACAGGGACATGTTATAATGGCAGGGGCGATATTACAGGTATAGCAGGGCCATGTAATAATGGCAGGGGCGATATTACAGGTATAGCAGGGCCATGTTATAATGGCAGGGGCGATATTACAGGTATAACAGGGGCATGTAATAATGGCAGGGGCGATATTACAGGTATAACAGGGCCATGTTATAATGGCAGGGGCGATATTACAGGTATAACAGGGGCATGTTATAATGGCAGGGGTGATATTACAGGGGTAACAGGGCCATGTTATAATGGCAGGGGCGATATTACAGGGGTAACAGGGCCATGTTATAATGGCAGGTATGATATTACAGGTATAACAGGGCCATGTTATAATGGCAGGGGTGATATTACAGGTATAACAGGGACATGTTATAATGGCAGGGGCGATATTACAGGGGTAACAGGGCCATGTTATAATGGCAGGGGCAATATTACAGGTATAACAAGGACATGTTATAATGGCAGGGGCGATATTACAGGTATAACAGGGCCATGTTATAATGCCAGGGGCGATATTACAGGTATAACAGGGACATGTTATAATGGCAGGGGCGATATTACAGGTATAACAGGGTCATGTTATAATGCCAGGGGCGATATTACAGGTATAACAGGGTCATGTTATAATGGCAGGGGCGATATTACAGGTATAACAGGGGCATGTTATAATGGCGGGGCGATATTACAGGTATAACAGGGTCATGTTATAATGGCAGGGGCGATATTACAGGTATAACAGGGAGATTGGGGGCACTCAACGTAGTACTGAAGGTGTTGCATTTAAATGCACACAGTACACAAAACAAGGTAAATTGGCTTGTAGTGCAGAATGAAATCGGCCAGAATGGTACTACAGGTATAACAGGGACATGTTATAATGGCAGGTATGATATTACAGGTATCACAGGGACATGTAATAATGGCAGGGGCGATATTACAGGTATATCAGGGACATGTAATAATGGCAGGGGCGATATTACAGGTATATCAGGGACATGTAATAATGGCAGGGGCGATATTACAGGTATAACAGGGTCATGTTATAATGGCAGGGGCGATATTTCAGGTATAACAGGGGCATGTTATAATGACGGGGCGATATTACAGGTATAACAGGGGCATGTTATAATGGCGGGGCGATATTACAGGTATAACAGGGTCATGTTATAATGGCAGGGGTGATATTACTGGTATAACAGGGGCATGTTATAATGGCAGGGGCGATATTACAGGTATAACAGGGACATGTAATAATGGCAGGTATGATATTACAGGTATAACAGGGACATGTAATAATGGCAGGGGCGATATTACAGGTATATCAGGGACATGTAATAATGGCAGGGGCGATATTACAGGTATATCAGGGACATGTAATAATGGCAGGGGCGATATTACAGATATAACAGGGACATGCTATAATGGCAGGGGCGATATTACAGGTATAACAGGGTCATGTTATAATGGCAGGGGCGATATTACAGGTATAACAGGGACATGTTATAATGGCGGGGCGATATTACAGGTATAACAGGGTCATGTTATAATGGCAGTGGCGATATTACAGGTATAACAGGGGCATGTTATAATGGCAGGGGCGATATTACAGGTATAACAGGGACATGTTATAATGGCATGTATGATATTACAGGTATAACAGGGACATGTAATAATGGCAGGTATGACATTACAGGTATAACAGGGACATGTAATAATGGCAGGGGCGATATTACAGGTATATCAGGGACATGTAATAATGGCAGGGGCGATATTACAGGTATAACAGGGACATGCAATAATGGCAGGGGCGATATTACAGGTATAACAGGGACATGTTATAATGGCAGGGGCGATATTACAGGTATAACAGGGTCATGTTATAATGGCAGGGGCGATATTACAGGTATAACAGGGACATGTTATAATGGCAGGGGCGATATTACAGGTATAACAGGGGCATATTATAATGGCGGGGCGATATTACAGGTATAACAGGGTCATGTTATAATGGCAGGGGCGATATTACAGGTATAACAGGGGCATGTTATAATGGCAGGGGCGATATTACAGGTATAACAGGGACATGTTATAATGGCAGGTATGATATTACAGGTATAACAGGGACATGTAATAATGGCAGGTATGATATTACAGGTATAACAGGGACATGTAATAATGGCAGGGGCGATATTACAGGTATATCAGGGACATGTAATAATGGCAGGGGCGATATTACAGGTATATCAGGGACATGTAATAATGGCAGGGGCGATATTACAGGTATAACAGGGACATGTTATAATGGCAGGGGCGATATTACAGGTATAACAGGGTCATGTTATAATGGCAGGGGCGATATTACAGGTATAACAGGGACATGTTATAATGGCAGGGGCGATATTACAGGTATAGCAGGGACATGTTATAATGGCAGGTATGATATTACAGGTATAACAGGGTCATGTAATAATGACAGGGGCGATATTACAGGTAAAAGAGCGACATGTAATAATGGCAGGTACGATATTACAGGTACAACAGGGTCATGTTTTCATGGTAGGTATGATATGACAGGTGTAACAGGGACATGTTATAATGGCAGGTATGATGTTATAGGTGTAACAGAGGCATGATTTAATGGCAGGTACTATATGACAGGTATAAAAGGGACATGTTATAATGGCAGGTACGATATTACAGGTATAACAGGGACATGTTATAATGGCAGGTCTGATGTTACAGGTTTAACAGGGACATGTTATAATGGCAGGTATGATATTACAGGTATAGCAGGGACATGTTATAATGGCAGGTCTGATGTTACAGGTTTAACAGAGGAAAGATATAATGGCGGGTCTGATATTGCAGGTATAACAGTGCCATGGTATAACGGCAGGTATGAAATTACACGTATAACAGGGCCATGTTATAATGGTAGGCATGATATTACAGGTATAACAGGACCATGTTATAATGGCAGGTATGATATTACAGGTGTAACAGGTACATGCTATAAAAACAGGTATGATATTACAGGTTTAACAGGGACATGTTATAATGGCAGGTATGATATTACAGGTATAACAGGGACATGTTATAATAGCAGGTATGATATTACAGGGGTAACAGGGACATGTTATAATGGCCGGTGTGATGTTACAGGTGTAACAGAGACATATTATAATGGCAGGTGTGATATTACAGGTGTAACAGGGACATGTTATAATGGCAGGTACGATATTGCAGGTGTAACTGTGGCATGTTATAATTGCAGGTACGATATTACAGGTATTACAGGGCAATGTTATAATGGCATGTATGATGTTACAGGTGTAACAGGGCCATGTTATAATGGCAAGTATGATATTACAGGTGTAACAGGGACATGTTATAATGGCCGGTATGACATTACACGTGTAACAAGAACATGTTATAATGGCATGTATGATATTACAGGTGTAACAGGGACATGTTATAATGGCCGGTATGACATTACACGTGTAACAGGGACATGTTATAATGGCAGGCATGATATTACAGGTATAACAGGGCCATGTTAGAATGGCAGGTATTGTATTACAGGTGTAACAGGGACATGTTGTAATGGCATGTTTGATATTAAAGGTATAATAGGGGCATGTTATAATGGCAGGTATAACAGGGACATATTATAGTGGCACGTACGGTATTACAGGTATAACTGGGGCATGTCATAATGGCAGGGATGATATTACAGGTATAACAGGGACATGTTATAATGGTGGGTATGATGTTACAGGTGTAACAGCACCATGTTATAACGGCAGATATGATATTACAGATATAACAGGGCCATGTTACAATAGTAGGTACGATTTTACAGGTCTAACAGGACCATGTTATAATGGCGGGTATGATATTACAGGTATAACAGGGACCTGTTGCAGGTATAACATGGCCATGTTATAACGGCAGGTACCCTATTACAGGTATAACAGTGCAATGTTATAATGGTAGGTACGATATTACAAGTATAAACAGGACCATGTTAAAATGGCAGGTGTGATATTACAGGCATAACAGGAGCATGTTATAATGGCAGGTACGATATTACAGGTATCACAGGACCATGTTATAATGGCAGGTTTGATATTACAGATGTAACAGTGGCATGTTATAATGGCAGGTACGATATTACAGGTGTAACTGGGACATGTTATAATGGCGTGTATGATATTACAGGTATAACAGATACATGTTATAATGGCAGGTATGATATTAAAGGTGTAACAGGGACATGTTATAATGCAGGTATGATATTACAGGTATAACAGGGACATATTATAGTGGCACGTACGGTATTACAAGTATAACTGATGCATGTCATAATGGCAGGGATGATATTACAGGTATAACAGGGCAATGATATAATGCTAAGTATGATATTAGAGATATAACAGGACCATGTTATAATGGCGGGTATGATATTACAGGTATAACAGGGACATGTTATAATGGCAGGTATGATGTTACAGGTGTAACAGGGACATGTTATAATGGCGGGTATGATATTACAGGTATAACAGGGACATGTTATAATGGCAGGTATGATGTTACAGGTGTAACAGGGACATGTTATAATGGCGGGTATGATATTACAGGTATAACAGGGACATGTTATAATGGCAGGTATGATGTTACAGGTGTAACAGGGACATGTTATAATGGCGGGTATGATATTACAGGTATAACAGGGACATGTTATAATGGCAGGTATGATGTTACAGGTGTAACAGGGACATGTTATAATGGCAGGTGTGATATTACAGGTATAACAGGGGCATGTTATAATGGCAGGGGCGATATTACAGGTATAACAGGGGCATGTTATAATGGCAAGTATGATATTACAGGTATAACAGGGACATGTTATAATGGCGGGTATGATATTAAAGGTGTAACATGGACATGTTATAATGACAGGTGTGATATTACAGGTACAACAGGGCCATGTTATAATGCTGGTGTGATATTAAAGGTATAACAGGGACATGTTATAATGGCAGGTATGATATTACAGCTATAACAGGGACATGTTATAATGGCAGGTGTGATATTACAGGTATAACAGGGGTATGTTATAATGGCAGGGGCGATATTACAGGTATAACAGGGGCATGTTATAATGGCAAGTATGATATTACAGGTATAACAGGGACATGTTATAATGGCGGGTATGATATTAAAGGTGTCACATGGACATGTTATAATGACAGGTGTGATATTACAGGTACAACAGGGCCATGTTATAATGCTGGTGTGATATTAAAGGTATAACAGGGACATGTTATAATGGCAGGTATGATATTACAGCTATAACAGGGGCATGTTATAATGGCATGTATGATATTACACGTAAAACAGGGCCATGTTATAATGGCAGGTGTAATATCACATTCGAGGAGAAAGTGAGGTCTGCAGATGCTGGAGATCAGAGCTGGAAATGTGTTGCTGGAAAAGCGCAGCAGGTCAGGCAGCATCCAGGGAACAGGAGAATCGACGTTTCGGGCATAAGCCCTTCTTCAGGAATCTGAAGAAGGGCTTATGCCCGAAACGTCGATTCTCCTGTTCCCTGGTTGCTGCCTGACCTGCTGCGCTTTTCCAGCAACACATTTCCAGCTAATATCACATTTGGGAATGCAATATTCAATGATGCATGCCTTGTTGAAATGACAGGCAGATGAACAGAGTGGGCGATCTTGCCGTATTCGCACGAAATTATACCAAATCAATGTCAATACGTGATTTCAAATCAGATGGCATTGGAATTTTTTGAGGGTGGATTTGAAAAACTGCAAAGAAAATTCGTGCTTAATGGGAGTTGCGTAATGGCCTCTAAGCAGTCGTCAGGGTGTGGGTAAGAAAATAAATCAGGACAGGGAAAAGTCGGACAGGTACCATTACAAATACCATGGGGGGGGGGGGGGGCTTCAATATGCAGATGGACTTGGGAAATAAGGTTGATAGCGCAATTCTTAGAATCTCTACGAGATGGATTTTTTGGGGGGACAGCTTGTGTTAGAGCCCATTAGGGAACAGGCAATTTTGGATTTGGTGATGGGGAATGGGGCAGACTTGATTAGCAACCTCTCGGCATCGGTGACCATGATACGATGGAATTGACCCTGCAGTTTGAGAGGGAGAAGCTGGAATCAGATGTTACAACTGAGTAAAGGTCACCTCCTGAGACATGAGGGGAGAGCTGGTCAGAAGTTATTGGAAGGGGACTGCAGCATGGAAGTTAGTGGAGCAGCAAGAGCGGGAGTTTCTGGGGGACAATTCGGGAGGCACATCGGGAATTCATCCCAAAGTCGAAAAACAAACTCGGGGGAGGATGAGGCAACTATGGATGGTGAGTGCATTCAGGGACAGAATAACGGTCAAAGTAAAAGCATACAGTGTGGTGAAGATGAGAGGGAAGCCAGAGTGTTGGGAATCCTTTCATAACCAGCAAGAGGATAATTTACAAAAAAAAAAATCAATGAGTTGACAGGAGATGAAAAGTGAGATTTGACTATCTAGTAAGATAAAGGAAAATTGCAGGGTTTTTTTTGGATATCTAAAAGGTCAGAGTGGATATTGGCCCACTGGAAAATGAGACTAGAGAAGTCGTAACAGGAAACAAAGAACTGGCAGAGGAAGTGAGTAGTTTGTTTGCATCAGTTTTCATGGCCGTGGACGTTATTAGCCTACCAGACCTTCAAGGGAATTGTGACAGAGGTGAGTGTAGTGTCCAACACTAAGGATAAGGTGCTGGGGAAGCTGAAAGGTCTGACTGTGGATAAATCACTCAGACCAGACGGACTACATCCCAGGGTTCGGAAGGAGATAGCTGAGGAAATTGCGGAGGAATTGGTGGTTATCTTTCAGGAACTGGTGTCAGGGAGGGTTCCAGCGGACTAGAAGATGGCTGATGTAACAAGGTCCTTTCCCTGGGGTCGGGGAGTCCAGAACTAGGGGGCATAGGTTTAGGGTGAGAGGGGAAAGATAGAAAAGAGACCTAAGAAGCAACTTTTTCACACAGAGGGTGGTACGTGTATGGAATGAGCTGCCAGAGGATGTGGTGGAGGCTGGTACAATTGCAACATTTAAGAGGCATTTGGATGGGTATATGAATAGGAAGGGTTTGGAGGGATATGGGCCGGGTGCTGGCAGGTGGGACTAGATTGGGTTGGGATATCTGGTCGGCATGGACAGGTTGGACGGAAGGGTTTGTTTCCGTTTCTCTATGACTCTATGACCTGTTTAAGAATGGAGCAAGACAGAAGACAGGAAACTCCCAGCTGATTACCCTGACCTCAGTCTTTGGGAAGGTCTAGGAGTCCATTTTTAAGGATGAGATTGCAAAATACTTGGAAGTGCAAGGCTGAGTCAGCACAGCTTTGGAAAGAAGAGTGGAAAAGTGTGGCACTGGAAAAGCACAGCCGCTCAGGCAGCATCCGAGGAGCAGGAGAATCAATGTTTCGGGCATAAGCCCTTCATCAGGATGTCAAGGGGAGGTCAAGTCTGACAAATCTGATAAGAATTCTTTGAGGAGATAACAAGCAAGTGGACGTGATCTATGTGGACATCCAGATGGCCTTTGACAAGGTGCTGCACAGGAGGCTACTCATGGTGTTAGGGGCAAGGTACTGGTATGGATAGAGGATTGGCTGACTGGCAGAAGGCAGAGAGTGGGGATAAAGGGGTCTTTTTTCTGAATGGGAGGTTGTGAGTTCCACAGGGGCCAGTGTTGGGACCACAATTATTCATCTGATACCCTAATGAGCTGGGTGAGTGAACGGAGACCATTGTTGCTGAGTTTGCAAGGACAGCTGGAGGGAGAGGTGGTGCTGAGGAATTGGGGAGAACTGCAGAGGATTTGGGCAAGGAAGAGGCAGGTGGGATACAAGGTGGGGAAGTGTGAGGTTACACACTTTGGTTGGAAGGTTGGTGGAATAGAATATTTTCTGAATGGGAATGAGTCACAGAGTCTTAATTCAAGCTTCTCTCATGGTTCAGGTGCCAAATGGAATGTTAGCATTCATTTTGAGAATACAAGACCAGGGATGTACTGCTGAGGCTGCATGAGGCTCTGGTCAGACTGCAGTGGGAATACTGTGAGCAGCTGTGGGCCCTGTATCCGAGGAAGAATGTGCTCATATTGGAGGGGGGGGGTACTCAAAGAGTCTGATAAGAATGACCTCAGGAGCAAAGGACTTGTCACGTGAGGAGTGATTGGGGACTCGGTGGAGTTTGGAACGGTGGGAGGGGGGAAGAGTCTAATTGAAACTTACTGAGAGGTCTGGATAGAGGGGACATGGGGAAGATGTTGCCATGGGCGGGAGATACTGGGAACCCGAGGGCACAGCCTCTGGGTGAAGGGGAGCCTCTTTACATCCGAAATGAGGGGGAATTTCTTCAGCCAGAGGGTGAGGAATCTGTGGAAGTCACTACCACAGAGGGTTATGGAAGGGCAGGTCATTGTGTGGCTTTAAGACCGAGATGGATAGGTTTGAGATTGTTGAAGGGACAAAGGGTTATTGTGGGGGGAGGGGGGGAAGGGGGGGGGGGGTGAAGGCAGAGAATGGGGTTGAGAAGCACATCGCTCATCGAATGGAGGAGCAGACTCAGTGTGCCGAATGGCCTGATCCTGCTCCTGTCTCGTACGGTCTTATTGTTGGATACACCTCTGTTGTATGGATCCTATTGTATCCTGCTGTGTTACGTTAAAGCTCACATTGTGCTCGATCAGTGTCTCTGCACACGCCATTCTGTGCTCCTCGGGGATCAGTCCGACCACCCGACACAGTGGCCCCCTCCCTCCCTCTATCCTCCCCTCCCTCCCTCTATCCTCCCCTCCCTCCCTCTATCCTCCACTGCCTCCTTCCCTGTACCTTTCTGCCTCTGGCCATTCTAAACTTCCCTCGTGTCCTTCCCCTCTGTTGGATCTGTCTGTGCCCACACATCTCCCTCTCCGTCCCCTTCCCACTCTCCCAGTTAAGGAGCAGGAAGGGGTTTCGCTACAGGACACATCCGTCCGGCCTGAGTTCTGTCAAACTACTCCGAGGCAAACTACAGTCGCTATAGCAACTGGCCACAAAGAACAGGGATCACGTGGCATGTGAAGAGCTGAAAGCAGGAGGGACTATCAGCGAGAGCTCAAAGAACAAAATGGAGTTTGTCAGCTAACTTTAGAGAGAAGGCCGGGGGCTGGGGGGGGGTGGGGGGTAAGAGGGAGGGAGAGACAGAGAGAGAGAGAGACGCAAAGTGGGAGCGAAGGAAAGAGGGAAGCAGCTGGCAGTGGGGGAAGGAAAGAGAGAGAGAGTGCACAGGGAAGGGCAGAGAGGGCAGGGTGGGGGAGGAGAGAGGAATAAGAGGTGGAAGGAGAGAAAGGCAGAATAAAAGGCAGCAACCTGAGAGAGAAACCAGGAAGGAGAGACAGTGGGGGTGGGGGGAGAGATGGAAGGTTAGACTGAGACCCGAGAGCACACAGAGGGCACTCCAGAGTACTTTGTGAGTGACAGGGAGCGATTGCAAAGGCCTGTCTCGCTGGGGAATCGTCCGTTAGTGACACCGTCTGCTCACAGTAAGTACAGCGATTCATCCTCTGACTGAGGAAGTGGATCTCCCAAACACGAAGTGAGAGCTCGCGAGAGGACAGCCAGTGTTCAGCCTGACCCTGCACTCAGACACAGCACAGTGCTGCCTGTTCACACACACCCCAGTCCCTCCATCACCCCCACCCCCACCCTGACCCTGACCCTGCACCCAGTCACAGCACAGTGCAGTCTGTTCACACACACCCCAGCCCCTCCATCACGCCCACCCTGACCCTGACCCTGACCCTGCACCCAGACACAGCACAGTGCTGTCTGTCACACACACCCCAGCCCCTCCATCACCCCCACCCTGACCCTGACCCTGCACCCAGACACAGCACAGTGCTGTCTGTCACACACACCCCAGCCCCTCCATCACCCCCACCCTGAACCTGACCCTGACCCTGCACCTAGACACAGCACAGTGCTGTCTGTCACACACACCCCAGCCCCTCCATCACGCCCACCCTGACACTGACCCTGCACCCAGACACAGCACAGTGCTGTCTGTCACACACACCCCAGCCCCTCCATCACGCCCACCCTGACCCTGACCCTGGCCCTGCACCCAGACACAGCACAGTGCTGTCTGTCACACACACCCCAGCCCCTCCATCACCCCCACCCTGACCCTGACCCTGCACCCAGACACAGCACAGTGCTGTTTGTCACACAAACCCCAGCCCCTCCATCACCCCCACCCTGACCCTGACCCTGACCCTGCACCCAGACACAGCACAGTGCTGTCTGTCACACACACCTCAGCCCCTCCATCACCCCCACTATGACCCTGACCCTGCACCCAGGCACAGTACAGTGCTGTCTGTCACACACACCTCAGCCCCTCCATCACCCTCACTCTGACCCTGACCCTGCACCCAGACACAGCACAGTGCTGCCTGTTCACACACACCTCAGCCCCTCCATCACTCCCACCCCCACCCTGACCCTGACCCTGACCCTGCACCCAGACAAAGCACGTGCTGTCTGTCCCCAACACCCCAGCCTCTTCATCACCCTGACCCTGACCCTGACCCTGACCCTGCACCCAGACACGGCACAGTGCTGTCTGTCACACACACCCCAGCCCCTCCATCACCCCCACCCCACCCTGACCCTGGCCCTGACCCTGCACCCAGACACAGCACAGTGCTGCCTGTTCACACACACCCCAGCCCCTTCATCACCCCCACCCTGACCCTGACCCTGACCCTGCACCCAGACACAGCACAGTGCTGCCTGTCACACACACCCCAGTCTCTCCATCATCCCCACCTTGACCCTGACCCTGACCCTGCACCCAGACACAGCACAGTGCTGTCTGTCACACACACCCCAGCCCCTCCATCACGCCCACCCTGACACTGACCCTGCACCCAGACACAGCACAGTGCTGTCTGTCACACACACCCCAGCCCCTCCATCACCCCCACCCTGACCCTGACCCTGCACCCAGACACAGCACAGTGCTGTCTGTCACACACACCCCAGCCCCTCCATCACACCCACCATGACCCTGACCCTGACCCGGACACTGCACCCAGATACAGCACAGTGCTGTCTGTCACACACATCCCAGCCCCTCCATCACCCCCACCCTGACCCTGACCCTGACCCTGCACCCAGACACAGCACAGTGCTGTCTGTCACACACACCTCAGCCCCTCCATCACCCCCACCCTGACCCTGACCCTGCACCCAGACACAGCACTGTGCTGTCTGTCACACACACCTCACCCCCTCCATCACCCCCACCCTGACCCTGACCCTGCACCCAGACACAGCACAGTGCTGTCTGTCACACACACCCCAGCCCCTTCATCACCCTGACCCTGACCCTGACCCTGACCCTGCACCAAGACACGGCACAGTGCTGTCTGTGACACACACCCCAGTCCCTCTATCACCCCCACCCTGACCCTGACCCTGACCCTGCACCCAGACACTGCACAGTGCTGCCTGTTCACACACACCCCAGTCCCTCCATCACCCACTCCCTGACACTGACCCTGCACCCAGACACAGCACAGTGCTGTCTGTCACACACACCCCAGCCCCTCCATCACCCCCATCCCCACCCTGACCCTGAACCTGACCCTGCACCCAGACACAGCACAGTGCTGTCTGTCACACACACCCCAGCCCGTCCATCACCCCTACCCTGACCCTGACCCTGACCCTGCACCAAGACACTGCACAGTGCTGCCTGTTCACACACACCCCAGTCCCTCCATCACCCCTCCCTGACCCTGACCCTGCACCCAGACACAGCACAGTGCTGTCTGTCACACACACCCCAGCCACTCCATCACCCCCACCCCCACCCTGACCCTGACCCTGCACCCAGACACAGCACAGTGCTGCCTGTTCACACACATCACAGCCCCTCCATCACCCTGACCCTGACCCTGACCCTGCACCCAGACACAGCACAGTGCTGTCTGTCACACACACCCCAGCCCCTTCATCACCCCCACCCTGACCCTGACCCTGCACCCAGCACAGCACAGTGCTGCCTGTTCACACACAACCCAGCTCCTCCATCACCCGCACCCTGACCCTGACCCTGACCCTGCACCCAGATAAGCACAGTGCTGCCTGTTCACACACACCCCAGACCCTCCATCACCCCCACCCTGACCCTGCACCCAGACACAGCACAGTGCTGTCTGTCACACACACCCCAGCCCCTCCATCACCCCCACCCTGACCCTGACCCTGACCCTGACCCTGACCCTGCACCCAGACACTGCACAGTGCAGCCTGTTCACACACACCCCAGTCCCTCCATCACCCCCACCCTGACCCTGACCCGGACCCTGCACCCAGACACAGCACAGTGCTGTCTGTCACACACACCCCAGCCCCTCCATCACCCCCATCTTGACACTGACCCTGACCCTGCACCCAGACACAGCACAGTGCTGTCTGTGACACACACCCCAGTCCCTCCATCACCCCCACCCTGACCCTGACCCTGACCCTGCATCCAGACACAGCACAGTGCTGTCTGTCACACACACCCCAGCCCCTCCATCACCCTGACCCTCACCCTGATCCTGACCCTGCACCCAGACACGGCACAGTGCTGTCTGTGACACACACCCCAGTCCCTCCATCACCCCCACCCTGACCCTGACCCTGACCCTGCACCCAGACACAGCACAGTGCTGTCTGTCACACACACCCCAGCCCCTCCATCACCCTGACCCTCACCCTGACCCTGACCCTGACCCTGCACCCAGACACGGCACAGTGCTGTCTGTGACACACACCCCAGTCCCTCCATCACCCCCACCCTGACCCTGACCCTGACCCTGCACCCAGACACAGCAGTGCTGTCTGTCACACACACCCCAGCCCCTCCATCACCCCCACCCTGACCCTGACCCTGACCCTGACCCTGCACCCAGACACAGCACAGTGCTGTCTGTCACACACAGCCCAGCCCCTCCATCACCCTGACCCTGACCCTGACCCTGACCCTGCACCCAGACACGGCACAGTGCTGTCTCTGACACACACCCCAGTCCCTCCATCACCCCCACCCTGACCCTGACCCTGATCCTGACCCTGCACCCAGACACAGCACAGTGCTGTCTGTCACACACATCCCAGCCCCTCCATCACCCCCACCCTGACCCTGCACCCAGACACTGCACAGTGCTGTCTGTTCACACATACCCCAGCCCCTCCATCACCACCACTGGACCCTGACCCTGACCCTGCACCCAGACACAGCACAGTGCTGTCTATTCACACACACCCCAGCCCCTCCATCACCCCCACCCTGACCCTGCACCCAGACACTGCACAGTGCTGTCTGTTCACACATACCCCAGCCCCTCCATCACCACCACTGGACCCTGACCCTGACCCTGCACCCAGACACAGCACAGTGCTGTCTGTCACACACACCCCAGCCCCTCCATCACCCCCACCCTGACCCTGACCCTGCACCCAGACACAGCACAGTGCTGTCTGTCACACACACCCCAGCCCCTCCATCACCCCCACCCTGACCCTGACCCTGCACCCAGACACAGCACAGTGCTGTCTGTCACACACACCCCAGCCCCTCCATCACCCCCACCCTGACCCTGACCCTGCACCCAGACACAGCACAGTGCTGTCTGTCACACACACCCCAGCCCCTCCATCACCCCCACCCTGACCCTGACCCTGCACCCAGACACAGCACAGTGCTGTCTGTCACACACACCCCAGCCCCTCCATCACCCCCACCCTGACACTGACCCTGACCTTGCACCCAGACACAGCACAGTGCTGTCTATTCACACACACCCCAGTCCCTCCATCACCCCCACCCAGACCCTGACTCTGACCCTGCACCCAGACACAGCACAGTGCTGTCTATTAACACACACCCCAGCCCCTCCATCACCCCCACCCTGACCCTGCACCCAGACACAGCACCCAGACACAGCACAGTGCTGTCTGTCACACACACCCCAGCCCCTTCATCACCCCCACCCTGACCCTGCACCCAGACACAGCACAGTGCTGTCTGTCACACACACCCCAGCCCCTCCATCACCCCCACCCGGACCCTGACCCTGCACTCAGACACAGCACAGTGCTGTCTGTCACACACACCCCAGTCCCTCCATCACCCCCACCCTGACCCTGCACCCAGACACAGCACCCAGACACTGCACAGTGCTGTCTGTTCACACACACCCCAGTCCCTCCATCACCCCCACCCTGACCCTGACCCTGACCCTGACCCTGCACCCAGACACAGCACAGTGCTGTCTGTCACACACATCCCAGTCCCTCCATCACCCCCACCCTGACCCTGCACCCAGACACAGCACCCAGACACTGCACAGTGCTGTCTGTTCACACACACCCCAGTCCCTCCATCACCCCCACCCTGACCCTGACCCTGACCCTGACCCTGCACCCAGACACAGCACAGTGCTGTCTGTCACACACACCTCAGCCACTCCATCACCCCCACCCTGACCCTGACCCTGCACCCAGACACAGCACAGTGCTGTCTGTCACACACACCCCAGCCCCTCCATCACCCCACCCTGACCCTGCACCATGACACAGCACAGTGCTGTCTGTCACACACACCCCAGTCCATCCATCACCCCCACCCTGACCCTGACCCTGACCCTGCACCCAGACACAGTACAGTGCTGTCTATTCACACACACCCCAGCCCCTCCATCACCCCCACCCTGACCCTGACCCTGACCCTGCACCCAGACACAGCACAGTGCTGTCTGTCACACACACCGCACCCACTCCATCACCCCCACCCTGACCCTGATCCTGCACCCAGACACAGTACAGTGCTGTCTATTCGCACACACCCCAGCCCCTCCATCACCCCCACCCTGACCCTGATCCTGCACCCAGACACAGCACCCAGACACTGCACATTGCTGTCTGTTCACACACACCCCAGTCCCTCCATCACCCCCACCCTGACCCTGACCCTGATCCTGCACCCAGACACAGTACAGTGCTGTCTAT
Source organism: Chiloscyllium plagiosum (assembly GCF_037043375.1). Classification (NCBI taxonomy): domain Eukaryota; kingdom Metazoa; phylum Chordata; class Chondrichthyes; order Orectolobiformes; family Hemiscylliidae; genus Chiloscyllium; species Chiloscyllium plagiosum. The sequence goes on along the minus strand of NW_028270183.1, from coordinate 26,233,349 downwards.
TCACACACACCCCAGCCCCTCCATCACCCCCACCCTGACGCTGACCCTGCATCCAGACACAGCACCCAGACACTGCACATTGCTGTCTGTCACGGACACTCCAGTCCCTCCATTACCCCCACCCCCACCCTGATCCTGACCCTGCACCCAGACACAGCACAGTGTTGCCTGTCACACACACCGCAGTCCCTCCATCACCCCCACCCTGACCCTGACCCTGCACCCAGACACAGCACAGTGTTGTCTGTCACACACACCCCAGTCCCTCCATCATCCCCACCCTGACCCTGACCCTGCACCCAGACACAGCACAGTGCTGTCTGTCACACACACCGCAGCCACTCCATCACCCCCACCCTGACCCTGACCCTGACCCTGACCCTGCACCCAGGCACAGTACAGTGCTGTCTATTCACACACACCCCAGCCCCTCCATCACCCCCAACCTGACCCTGACCCTGACCCTGCACCCAGACACAGCACAGTGCTGTCTGTCACACACACCGCAGCCACTCCATCACCCCCACCCTGACCCTGACCCTGACACTGACCCTGCACCCAGGCACAGTACAGTGCTGTCTATTCACACACACCCCAGCCCCTCCATCACCCCCACCCTGACCCTGACCCTGCACCCAGACACAGCACAGTGCTGTCTGTCACACACACCGCAGCCACTCCATCACCCCCACCCTGACCCTGACCCTGACCCTGCACCCAGACACAGCACAGTGCTGTGTGTCACACACACCCCAGTCCCTCCATCACGCCCACCCTGACCCTGACCCTGACCCTGCACCCAGACACTGCACAGTGCTGTCTGTTCACACACACCCCAGTCCCTCCATCACGCCCACCCTGACCCTGACCCTGACCCTGCACCCAGACACAGCACAGTGCTGTCTGTCACACACACCACAGTCCCTCCATCACCCCCACCCTGACCCTGACCCTGACCCTGACCCTGCACCCAGACACAGCAGTGCTGCCTGGTCACACACACCCCAGCCCCTCCATCACCCCCACCCCCACCCGGACCCTGACCCTGCACCCAGACACAGCACAGTGCAGTCTGTCACACACACCCCAGCCCCTCCATCACCCCCACCCTGACCCAGACCCTGACCCTGACCCTGACCCTGCACCCAGACACGGCACAGTGCTGTCTGTCACACACACCCCAGTCCCTCCATCACCCTGACCCTTACCCTGACCCTGATCCTGACCCTGCACCCAGACACGGCACAGTGCTGTCTGTGACACACACCCCAGTCCCTCCATCACCCCCACCCTGACCCTGACCCTGACCCTGCACCCAGACACAGCACAGTGCTGTCTGTCACACATACCCCAGTCCCTCCATCACCCCCAGCGTGACCCTGACCCTGACTCTGCACCCAGACACAGCACAGTGCTGTCTATTCACACACACCACAGCCCCTCCATCACCCCCACCCGGACCCTGCACCCAGACACAGCACAGTGCTGTCTGTCACACACACACCCCAGCCCCTCCATCACCCCCACCCTGACCCTGACCGTGCACCCAGACACAGCACAGTGCTGTCTGTCACACACACCCCAGCCCCTCCGTCACCCCCACCCTGACCCTGACCCTGCACCCAGACACGGCACAGTGCTGTCTGTGACACACACCCCAGTCCCTCCATCACCCCCACCCTGATCCTGACCCTGCACCCAGACACGGCACAGTGCTGTCTGTGACACACACCCCAGTCCCTCCATCACCCCCACCCTGATCCTGACCCTGCACCCAGACACAGCACAGTGCTGTCTGTGATACATACCCCAGTCCCTCCATCACCCCCACCGTGACCCTGACCCTGCACCCAGACACAGCACAGTGCTGTCTGTCACACACACCCCAGCCCCTCCATCACCCCCACCCTGACCCTGCACCCAGACACAGCACCCAGACACAGCACAGTGCTGTCTGTCACACACACCCCAGCCCCTCCATCACCGCCACCCTGACCTTGCACCCAGACACAGCACAGTGCTGTCTATTCACACACACCCCAGCCCCTCCATCACCCCACCCTGACCCTGCACCCAGACACAGCACAGTGCTGTCTATTCACACACACCCCAGCCCCTCCATCAACCCCACCCTGACCCTGCACCCAGACACAGCACAGTGCTGTCTGTCTCACACACACACCACAGCCCCTTCATCACCCCCACCCTGACCCTGCACCCAGACACAGCACCCAGACACTGCACAGTGCTGTCTGTTCACACACACCCCAGTCCCTCCATCACCCCCACCCTGACCCTGACCCTGCATCCAGACACAGCACAGTGCTGTCTGTCACACACACCCCAGTCCATCCATCACCCCCACCCTGACCCTGACCCTGACCCTGCACCCAGACACAGTACAGTGCTGTCTATTCACACACACCCCAGCCCCTCCATCACCCCCACCCTGACCCTGATCCTGCACCCAGACACAGTACAGTGCTGTCTATTCACACACACCCCAGCCCCTCCATCACCCCCACCCTGACCCTGACCCTGCACCCAGACACAGCACCCAGACACTGCACATTGCTGTCTGTCACGGACACTCCAGTCCCTCCATTACCCCCACCCTGACCCTGACCCTGCACCCAGACACAGCACAGTGTTGTCTGTCACACACACCGCAATCCCTCCATCACCCCCACCCTGACCCTGACCCTGCACCCAGACACAGCACAGTGTTGTCTGTCACACACACCCCAGTCCCTCCATCACCCCCACCCTGACCCTGACCCTGCACCCAGACACAGCACAGTGCTGTCTGTCACACACACCGCAGCCACTCCATCACCCCCACCCTGACCCTGACCCTGACCCTGACCCTGCACCCAGGCACAGTACAGTGCTGTCTATTCACACACACCCCAGCCCCTCCATCACCCCCACCCTGACCCTGACCCTGACCCTGCACCCAGACACAGCACAGTGCTGTCTGTCACACACACCGCAGCCACTCCATCACCCCCACCCTGACCCTGACCCTGACCCTGCACCCAGGCACAGTACAGTGCTGTCTATTCACACACACCCCAGCCCCTCCATCACCCCCACCCTGACCCTGACCCTGCACCCAGACACAGCACAGTGCTGTCTGTCACACACACCGCAGCCACTCCATCACCCCCACCCTGACCCTGACCCTGACCCTGCACCCAGACACAGCACAGTGCTGTGTGTCACACACATTCCAGTCCGTCCACACCCCCACCCTGACCCTGCACCCAGACACAACACAGTGCTGTCTGTTCACACACACCCCAGTCCCTCCATCACCCCACCCTGACCCTGACCCTGCACCCAGACACAGCACAGTGCTGTCCACACAAACACCAGCCCCTCCATCACCCCCACCCTGACCCTGCACCCAGACACAGCACAGTGCTGTCTGTCTCACACACACCCCAGCCCCTCCATCACCCCCACCCTGACCATGCACCCTGACACAGCACAGTGCTGTCCACACACACCCCAGTCCCTCCATCACCCCCACCCTGACCCTGACCCTGACCCTGCACCCAGACACAGCACAGTGTTGTCCACGCACTCCCCAGTCCCTCCATTGTCCTTCACCCCGAGCACTGGGAAGTGGTGGAAACCTCCTGGCCTGGGTAGGGGTACAGACTCCCCTAACTGCCTCTACTTTACCCCGGTGGGTTGTATGATATTTTGGGGAATCAGAGCTTGGGCGGGAGATGGTGGAGGAGGCAGTGGTGATGGTGTTGCAGACGACCCTCCCACTTGGGCCTTGTCACGCAGTGATATTTACTTCACTGCAATTCCTTGTCACTGGAGCTTATTCAGCCTGATTCTCAGTCTCTTCCTCCGTCCACTTTGGTGACTGACCGACCAGCCAGTATTCCGAGCCACAATGGGAATATCTCCTGGCTTGTCTTCCCAACAACCCCCTCACCCTTCCCTCATGTTCCCCCTATATGGTCCATTTATATCCCAGCATGAACCAGTGTCTCAGCAACAGATGGCTGGCTGGCTGCTGGGCTGCCCTGACTTCCTTCCCCAAGGATGTGTGTTGCCTGGTAACTCAGCTAGGCCCAAGCCTCACCCTGACAGAACCACAGGGTTAACACACAGAACATCACCACTCAGACCCTGAACAAGGTGCAGAAATACCCAGCTGATCTCACTCCCAAATTCTAAACATTTCCACAAGGTTATAAATATTTACAGGAAGAGCTTAACGGAAACTTCCATGTCAGTAATTCCATAAGCCGGAACATTTGGGCTATGGATGTGGTGGATACCCTATGTTGAGCAGGAGAAGACCATGACTTGGTTTTCTCTGGTTCACCCTCTCTATATATTTGACAATTTGGCTTATTCGTGTGGTAAAACATTGTCAGTTAAATCCTAAGAGCTGGTGAAAAAAAATGATCCCGTTAGAGGTTTACAAAATTATGTGAGGCATGGGGAGAATGGATAGTGTGGGAATCTTTTTTCCCCAGGGTAGAAATGTCAATTACTCAGGGACATAGGTTTAAGGTTAAAGGGGGAAAGGTTAAACGAAACGTGGGAGGCAGGTTTTTTTCACAGAGGGTGGTGAGTCCCTGGAATGTGCTGCCAGAGGAGCTGGTGGAGACAGATATAATAGAAACATTAAAGGATCATGTTAATCGAATAACGGAGAGCCAGGGAATAGAGGGATACAAACTGTGGAAAAGGGTTTGTAGAAAGGAGTCAGGTGTTGGGATAGTCTTGATGGACTGAAGGACCTGTTCCTGTGATGTATTGTTCTCTTTTGACATTCTGGTGATGGTCAGAAAGAGATCAGGCTTGAATCCTGAGTTGGAGAGGGCTCAGTGACTGAGGAGAAAGAGGGGGCTGTGTGGTCCCTACCCCCCTGATCATCAAACTGGGGTATGACCTGCTCCAACACCCACTCTCCTCAGGGTCTGCCACAATCCTTACGTCTTCAGGTGGTCTCTGAGAACAAATTCCACGCCATACAGTTCTCCCCCCCCAACCCCAACACCCACTGCCTGCCCACACAGTTACACCCTCACAAAGGGACGTTACCCTCAGTGGGATTGTCACTAGACCTATCAATCAAGAAACTGAGTGTTAGTGTTCTGGAGACCCTGAGTTCCTATCCCACCACGGGCAGATAGTGAGATTTCAATTCAATAAAATCTCTGCAAACAGGAGCATAATGATCACCGTGAAACCACTGACAATTGTTGAAATAAAATCCCCACCTGGTTCACAAAAGTCGGTCAGATCTGCGGGCGATTCCACTCCCACAGCAACTACAGCCACTCAACCTTAACAATCACTCGGAGGTCTGCACCATCTGACACCGACGCAGGGCATCAGACACGACAACTGCACAGGAGAGCTCCGACAGCCCAACAAAGTTCCTCTTCCTGATACCTACTGACCAATCCAAAACTGGGAGAGCTCGCTCACAGACTGGTCAAACAACAGTCTGACAGCCACACTCCCAGAGTCATCCCAGACAGACAATATCAGTCAGCTCAGCTCCAGGCCATCTCTGCAGGAGTCCCTCGGGGGAGTGTCCTCGCCCCAACCACCTTCAGCTGCTTCATCAATGACCTTCCCCCTCATCACAAGGTCCGAAGTGAGGATAATGAGTGACCATAAGATTTTTTTCACACAGAGGGTGGTACGTGTATGGAATGAGCTGCCAGAGGATGTGGTGGAGGCTGGTACAATTGCAACATTTAAGAGGCATTTGGATGGGTATATGAATAGGAAGGGTTTGGAGGGATATGGGCCGGGTGCTGGCAAATGGGATTAGGTCAGATTGGGATGATTTGGACCAAAGGATCTATTTCTGTACTGTATGACTCTATGACTCCATGACTATATGATTTAGGAGCAGAAATGCTTCTATCCTTCCAACCAAAGTACATAACCTCATACAAGGTTTGTGAAGGTTTGTAGCTCAGGTTAAGGTTTAGGGTGTAGGTTTGCTCGCTGAGCTGTAGGTTTGATATCCAGACGTTTCATTACCTGGCTAGGTAACATCATCAGTGGCGACCTCCAAGTGAAGCGAAGCTGTTGTCTCCTGCTTTCTATTTATATCTTTCTCCTGGATGGGGTTCCTGGGGTTTGTGGTGATGTCATTTCCTGTTCGTTTTTTGAGGGGTTGAAAGCCGAAAGAGGGAAGGAAACAACCTGAACACACAAGAAAAGAAAGCCCTAGAAAACCTCAAAAAAGATAAAAACATCGTTATATTACCTGCAGACAAAGGTCGGCTCACAGTCATCCTGAACAGAGGGAATACATAGAGAAAGCCAATGCCCTACTCGCAGACACCAAAACCTACCAACAGGTTGAGCTAGACCCGAACCCACAACGAGGAAACAAAATTACACAATTCCGAACAATTAAACAAGACGGAATTCCAGAAAATGAAACCAGACGGGACCAACACCCCACGATTCTACGGACTACCAAAAATCCATAAACCAGGAGCCCCCCTCAGACCCATAGTCTCACTCCCTGGAACACCAACTTACAGACTGGCCAAAGAACTACACGCAAGACTGAAATACCTAGTAGAAGAGTCACAGCACTCCATCCACTCCACCCAGGAATTCCTAAAAATCATCAAAGACACCAAAATAGAGGAAGACAAAACAATGATCTCATTCGACGTAACAGCACTGTTCACCTCCATCAACATCGACCTGGCAAAGCAAACACTTACCACACTTTTAGAGCAGACCATCTCACACACACCAACCACCATCAATCACATTACCAACGAAAACATCATGAAGCTAGTGGATCTGTGCCTCACCACCCACTTCACCTTCAACAACATAATCTACAAACAAACCAAGGGCACACCCATGGGATCTCCGCTATCAGGATTCATAGCAGAAGCAGTAATGCAAAGACTAGAACAAACAGCCCTACCAACCATCAAACCAAAAATCTGGGTCCGCTACGTAGATGACACCTTTATCATCACAAAACGAAACAAGATAGAAGACACATTTAACATCATCAACAACACCCTCACAGGCATAAAGTTCACCAAGGAGGAAGAAACCGACAACAAACTCGCATTCCTGGACGTCACAGTCGAAAGAACGGACAACGGAGAACTACAAATCTGTGTATACAGAAAACCGACAAACACTGACCAAATACTTAACTACACCAGCAACCATCCCAACACACACAAACAAAGCTGTATCAGAACACTATTCCAACGAGCCACCACACACTGCAGCACAGACAAACTTCGGAAAACAGAGGAGAACCACCTATACAACGTATTCAAAAAGGACAGATACTCAAAAAATACAGTCCACAGATTCCTCAAGAACAAACCACGACAAGCAGACCAAACACAGCCTGAAACCCTAACCACCTTACCATACATCAAAGAAGTTTCAGAAATGACAGCCAGACTACTGAGACCCCTCGGAATCCTAGTAGCACACAAACCCACCAACACTCTCAAACAAAAACTAACAAACTTAAAAGACCCAGTACAACCCATGGACAAAACCAACGTCATCTTCAAAATTCCATGCAAGGACTGCCACAAACACTACGTAGGACAAACAGGAAGAAAGTTAGCCACCAGGATACACGAACACCAGCTAGCCACAAAAAGACACGACCCTCTCTCCCTCGTAGTCCGACACACGGATGAAAAAAGCCACCATTTCGACTGGGACAACACATCTATCCTGGGACAGGCTAAGCAAAGACATGCCAGAGAATTCCTAGAGGCCTGGTACTCCAACCACAATGCCATAAACAAACACATAGATCTAGATACCATCTATCAACCCCTCAGAAAACAAACAGGAAATGACATCACCAGGAACCCCATCCAGGAGAAAGATATAAATAGAAAGCAGGAGACAACAGCTTCGCTTCACTTGGAGGTCGCCACTGATGATGTTACCTAGCCAGGTAATAAAACGTCTGGATATCAAACCTACAGCTCAGAGAGCAAACCTACACCCTAAACATTACCTCATTACACCCTAAACATTACCTCATAATTTTCCCACATTGCAGTCCATCTGTTATTTCATTGCCCACTCTCCCAGCCCATCCAAGACCTTCTGCAATCTCCCAGTTTCGTATTCAACGTTACCTGTCCCTCCACCGAGCTTGTGTCATCTGTGAAATTAGCAACAATGCTCCCAATTCATTCATCCGGAACATTAATGTATCTGACTGTGTGGAGTTTGCACGTTCGCCCCGTGTCTGTGTGGGATTCCTCCAGGTGCTCCAGTTCCCTCCCACAGTCCAAAGGTGTGCAGGTTAGGGTAGATTAGCCATGGGAAATTGCCCTATAATGTTCAGGGATGTGCAGGTTAGGGTGGATTGGCCGTGGGAAATTGTCCCATAGTGTCCAGGGATGTACAGGTTAGGGTGGATTGGCCATGGGAAATTGCCCCATAGTGTTCAGAGATGTGCAGGTTAGGGTGGATTGGCCATGGGAAATTGCCCCATAGTGTTCAGAGATGTGCAGGTTAGGGTGGATTGGCCATGGGAAATTGCCCCATAGTGTCCAGGGATGTGCAGGTTAGGGTGGATTAGCCATGGGAAATTGCCCTATAATGTTCAGGGATGTACAGGTTAGGGTGGATTAGCCATGGGAAATTGCCCTATAATGTTCAGGGATGTACAGGTTAGGGTGGATTGGCCATGGGAAATTGTCCCATAGTGTTCAGGGATGTGCAGGTTAGGGTGGATTGGCCATGGGAAATTGTCCCATAGTGTTCAGGGATGTGCAGGTTAGGGTGGATTGGCCATGGGAAACTGCCCCATAGTGTCCAGGGATGTGCAGGTTAGGGTGGATTAGCCATGGGAAATTGCCCTATAATGTTCAGGGATGTACAGGTTAGGGTGGATTAGCCATGGGAAATTGCCCTATAATGTTCAGGGATGTACAGGTTAGGGTGGATTGGCCATGGGAAATTGTCCCATAGTGTTCAGGGATGTGCAGGTTAGGGTGGATTGGCCATGGGAAATTGTCCCATAGTGTTCAGAGATGTGCAGGTTAGGTGGATTGGCCATGGGAAATTGCCCCATAGTGTCCAGGGATGTGCAGATCAGGGTGGATTGGTCAGGGGTAAAGGTAGGATAATAGGGGAGGGGAATGGGTCTGGGAGAATCCCATTATGGTTCATAGGGCCCACGTCTGCAACAAGTGTTGGTTGTTTGACGAGCTCAGGCTCAGAGTCAAAGAGCTGGATTCTTAGCTTTGAACGCTGCACTGGTGGAGAGCGACCTGCACTAAAGGGCTCCTGCCCGAAACGTCGATTCTCCTGCTCCTCGGATGCTGCCTGACCTGCTGCGCTTTTCCAGCACCATACTCTCCACTCTGATCTCCAGCATCTGCAGTCCTCACTGTCTCCTAGTGACCTGGAAATGCCTTGGCCTTGTATTGCCACCTTATTTACTTAGTTCTGAATTTGATTTGTAAAAATTCCTACTGGTCTTTTAGTTTCCCCCATTTACCTTCAATCTGAAAGTGACCGACGTTAGACAGTCAAATTAGTAGCTGTCAGCAACCAGTGAACTGACAGTGTTTCTGTCACGTGACCGTTTTGCACTGGGCTCCTCTTTATCCCGTCAATAATACCGTACAAACCATGAGTCGATGATAGCTGCGGTATAGTGAGCTGAAATGACTCTCACTAGCTAATTCAAAACAGTACAGCACACAAACAGTGCTTTGACCCAACTTGGAAGGGTGTCGTGAAACTTGAAAGGGTTCAGAAAAGATTTACAAGGATGTTGCCAGGGTTGGAGGAATTGAGCTCCAGGGAGAGGCTGAACAGGCTGGGGCTGTTTTCCCTGGAGCGTCGGAGGCTGAGGGGGTGACCTTATAGAGGTTTATAAAATCACAAGGGTCATGGATAGGATAAATAGACAAAGTCTTTTCCCTGGGGTCGGGGAATCCAGAACTATAGGGCATAGGTTTAGGGTGAGAGGGGAAAGATATAAAAGAGACCTAAGCAGCAACTTTTTCACACAGAGGGTGGTACGTGTATGGAATGAGCTGCCAGAGGAAGTGGTGGAGGCTGGTACAATAGCAGCATTTAAGAGGCATTTGGATGGGTATATGAACAGGAAGGGTTTGGAGGGATATGGGCCGGTGCTGGCAGGTGGGACTAGATTGGGTTGGGATATCTAGTCGGCATGGACGGGTTGGACTGAAGGGTCTGTGTCCATGCTGTACATCTCTATGACTCTATGTCCGTGTCAAATGTGATGCTATTTGAAAGTAATCCCATTTGTCTTCACATGGTCCCTATCCCCTATACTCTGCCTGTCCATTGTCTGTCTAACTACCTCTTAGCTGAAAATGTGTTGCTGGAAAAGCGCAGCAGGTCAAGCACCATCCACAGAGTAGGAGAATCGACATTTCGGGCATGAGCCCTTCGGAGGAAGAGAGCTTCTTCAAGGAAGGCATCCTTGCAAGAGGATTCGCAGTCGGTTAAAATCTTCTAGGAGAAAGATCCAGCATCTGCAGTCCACACTTTCTCCTAACTACCGCTTAAATATTATTGTTATATCTGCTTCTACTCTCTTCACTGGGAGAGTAATCCAGGTACCTGCTAACCTCTGGTTTACAAAACTTACCTCTCTCATCTCACTGCAAACCTTTCCCTCCTAATATTTAACATTTTGACCCTGGGAAAGAGACTGTGACTGTCTATCCTATCCATACCCATCATAACTTTATATCCATCTGCCAGGTTGCTCCTCAGTGTCCAATTCAAGTTTGTCTAACGTGTCCTTATAGCTCTTGTCCACGTATCATCCCAATAAAGCCCTTACGCACCCTCCCCAAAGCGTCCACATCCTGCCTATAGTGTGGTGACCAGAACTGCACATAATACTCCAAATATGGACTGACCAAAGTTTTGTTTAGTTGCAGCATGACCTGCCAATCTTCATACTCAGTGCCCTGACCGTTGGAGGCAAACATGCTATAGGCCTTCTTATCCACTGTGTTGTCATTTTCATGGAGCTATGATCATGGATCCCAAGATCCCTCTGTACATCAGTGCCCCAAACGGCCCAACCTCATTCCCGATGAAGGGTTTATGCCCGAAACGTCGACTCTCCTGCTCCTCGGATGCTGCCTGGCCGGCTGTGCTTTTCCAGCACCACCATTAATTGTGTAGTTTTCCTTTTGCATTTGACTTCCCAGAATGCATCACCTCACACTTGTTCGCCAGTCAGAAAAACACCCCCCCACAATTACCCTCTGCGACCAAGCCAATTAAGTATCCAACCTGCCAACCCACCATGGATTCCATGTAATTAGATTTTCAGGCCCGGCCTACCATCAGGTGCCTTGTCAAGTGCCTCAGTAAAGTCCAAATCCACAACGTCCCTGCTCTATCCCCAAAATTATCTTCGTCACTTCCTCGAAAAAACTCAGTCCAGTTTGTGAGACAAGACCTCCCCTGAATAAAGTCATGCTGACTCTCCCTAATCAGCCCATCCGTCTCCAAATGTGAGTAAATCCTGTCCCTCGGAATCTTCTGCAATAATTTCCCTACCCCTCTTATAAGGCTCGACGGCCTACAATATCCTGGATTATTCCTGTTTCCCTTCTTAAACGGTTCTCAGTCTCCTGGAACCTCACCTGGGGCTAAAGAGGATACAAAGATTTTGTACAAGACCCCAATAGTTTCTTTCCTGATTCCTTCAAACTATTGGGAGGGATTAGATTAGATTACATTACAGTGTGGAAACAGGCCCTTCGGCCCAACAAGTCCACACTGACCCGCCGAAGCGCAACCCACCCCCTACCTCTACATTTACCCCTTATCTAACACTACGGGCAATTTAGCATGGCCAATTCACCTGACCTGCACATCTTTGGGCTGTGGGAGGAAACCGGAGCACCTGGAGGAAACCCACGCAGACACGGGGAGAACGTGCAAACTCCACACAGTCAGTTGCCTGAGGCAGGAATTGAACCCGGGTCTCAGGCGCTGTGAGGCAGCAGTGCTAACCACTGTGCCACCGTGCCGCCCATCAGGTCCTGGGATTTATCTACTTCAGGTTTTTCAACATACCAACACACAGAGTCACAGAAACAGACCCTCTGGTTCCAACTTGTCCATGCTAACTAGGTTTCCTGAACTCAACTTGCCCACGATTGGTCCATATTATTCCAAACTTTTCCTATCCATGTACCCATCCAAATGTCTTTTTCGATGTTGTAATTGTACCTGCATGGATCGGATAGACAGTCAAAGTCTCTTTGGAGAAAGTGAGGACTGCAGATGCTGGAGATCAGAGCTGAAAAATGTGTTGCTGGAAAAGCGCAGCAGGTCAGGCAGCATCCAAGGAGCAGGAGAATCGACGTTTCGGGCATGAGCCCTTCTTCAGGAATGAGGAAAGTGTGTCCAGCAGGCTAAGATAAAAGGTAGGGAGGAGGGACTTGGGGGAGGGGTGTTGGAAATGTGATAGGTGGAAGGAGGTTAAGGTGAGGGTGATAGGCCGGAGTGGGGTGGGGGCGGAGAGGTCAGGAAGAAGATTGCAGGTTAGGAAGGTGGTGCTGAGTCCGAGGGTTGGGACTGAGATAAGGTGGAGGGAGGGGAAATGAGAAAGCTGGAGAAATCTGAGTTCATCCCTTGTGGTTGGAGGGTTCCTAGGCGGAAGATGAGGCGCTCTTCCTCCAGGCGTCGTGTTGCTATGGTTTGGCGATGGAGGAGTCCAAGGACGTGCATGTCCTTGGTGGAGTGGGAGGGGGAGTTAAAGTGTTGAGCCACGGGGCGGTTGGGTTGGTTGGTCCGGGTGTCCCAGAGGTGTTCCCTGAAATGTTCCGCAAGTAGGCGGCCTGTCTCCCCAATATAGAGGAGGCCACATCGGGTGCAGCGGATGCAGTAAATGATGTGTGTGGAGGTGCAGGTGAATATGTGACTGATATGAAAGGATCCCTTGGGGCCTTGGAGGGAAGTGAGGGAAGTCTAGGAAGGGGAGGGAGGATCCGAGATAAAAATGGAGAGGTCTAGGAAGAGGAGGGACTCAGACTCCTCCCTCCCCTTCCTAGACCTCTCCATTTCTATCTCGGACGACTGACTCAACACAGACATTTACTATAAACCGACCAACTCCCACAGCTATCTCGATTACACCTCTTCCCACCCTGCCCCCTGTAAAAACGTCATCCCATTCTCCCAATTCCTTCGTCTCCGCCGCATCTGCTCCCAGGAGAAACAGTTCCAAAAACGCACAACCCAGATGGCCTCCTTCTTCAAGAACCGCAATTTCCCCCCCGACGTGGTCGACGATGCCCTCCACCGCATCTCCTCCACTTCCCGCTCCTCCGCCCTTGAGCCCCGCCCCTCCAACCGCCACCAGGACATAATCCCACTGGTCCTCACCTACCACCCCACCAACCTCCAGATACATTGTATCATCCGCCGTCATTTCCGCCACCTCCAAATGGACCCCACCACCAGGGATATATTTCCCTCCCCTCCCCTATCAGTGTTCCGAAAAGACCACTCCCTCCGTGACTCCCTCGTCAGGTCCACACCCCCCACCAACCCAACCTCCACTCCCGGCACCTTCCCCTGCAACCGCAAGAAATGCAAAACTTGCGCCTACACCTCCCCCCTCACTTCCCTCCAAGGCCCCAAGGGATCCTTCCATATCCCCCACAAATTCATCTGCACCTCCACACACATCATTTATTGCATCTGCTGCACCCGATGTGGCCTCCTCTATATTGGGGAGACAGGCCGCCTACTTGCGGAGCGTTTCAGAGAACACCTCTGGGACACCCGGACCAACCAACCCAACCACCCCGTGGCTCAACACTTCAACTCCCCCCTCCCCACTCCACCAAGGACTTGCAGGTCCTTAGACTCCTCCATCGCCAGACCATAGCAACACGACGGTTGGAGGAAGAACGCCTCATCTTCCGCCTGGGAACCCTCCAACCACAAGGGATGAACTCCGATTTCTCCAGTTTCCTCATTTCCCCTCCCCCCACCTTGTCTCAGTCCCAACCCTCGAACTCAGCACCACCTTCCTAACCTGCAATCTTCTTCCCGACCTCTCCGCCCCCACCCCTACTCCACCCTATCACCCTCACCGTAACCTCCTTCCACCTATCGCATTCCCAACGCCCCTCCCCCAAGTCCCTCCTCCCTACCTTTTACCTTAGCCTGCTGGGCACACTTTCCTCATTCCTGAAGAAGGGCTCATGCCCGAAACGTTGATTCTCCTGTTCCTTGGATGCTGCCTGACCTGCTGCGCTTTTCCAGCAACACATTTTTCAGTCAAAGTCTCTTTCCCAGGATCAGACTGTTAAATACCTGCGGGCAGAGGTTTATGGTGAGATCAGAGAGGAATGTTTAAAGAAGATGTATAAGGAATGTTTTTTAAACAGAGGCAAGGAGGTACCTAGAATGCTCTCCCAGGGGACATGACAATAATGTTTAAGACTTATTCCTCTGGCAGCTCATTCCATTGATGCACCCCCCCCCCCCTCTGTGTGAAAACTGTTGCCCCTCAGGTCCCTTTTAAATCTTTCCCCTCTCACTTTAAACCGATGCCCCTCTAGTTTTGGACTGCCCTCCCCTGCAGCAAATATCCTGGCTAATCACCTTCTCTATTCTCGTCATGATTTTACAAACCTGTATGACGTCACCTCTCAGCCTCCTATGCTCCAGGATAAAATAGGTAAAAACAATGACTGCAGATGCTGGAAACCAGATTCTGGATCAGTGGTGCTGGAAGGGCACAGCAATTCTGGCAGCATCCGAGGACAGGCAAAGTCCTGTCCTTGGATGCTGCCTGAATTGCTGTGCCCTTCCAGCACCACTGATCCAGGATAAAATACCCCAGCCTAGCCAGCCTCTCCTTGTAAACTCAAACCTCCCAATCTCGGCAACATCCTTGTAAATCTCTTCTGAGCCCTTTCCAATGTAATACCATCCTTCCGGGAGCAGAGGGGGCCAGCGTTGTGTGCAATCCTCCACTGGTGTCCTCACCAGTGTCTTGTACAGCTGTAACACGATGTCCCAACTCCTGCACTCAATGGTTTGACCAGTGACGGTAAAGCTAACAAATGCCTTCTTCACCACCCTGTCTATCTGAAATACCACTCTCCAGAAACGGTGTACCTGCACCCCTGGGTCTCTCTAGTTCAACACCTCTTGCTCCTTAACATCAAAATGTCTTCATGCATCAACACACATCTCTCCAGGTAGTTTTATAAATTGTTTTTCGTGAAGGACCTAGCTCTGGCTCTACACATAAACTCTCTCCTTTAGTTGAAACTTTATTGCTGGAACAGCACAGCAGGTCAGGCAGCATCCAGGGAACAGGAGATTCGACGTTTCGGGCACAGGCCCTTCCTGAGGAATCTCCTGTTCCCTGGATGCTGCCTGACCTGCTGTGCTGTTCCAGCAATAAAGTTTCAACTTTGATCTCCAGCATCTGCAGACCTCACTTTCTCCTCGAAACTCTCTCCTTTAGCCTTGGGTGGACCTACCCCTTTCCCTAGCTACTCCAAGTATGTAACACTTTGGGGTTAACCTTAATCCTAGTTGCCAAAGACATTTCCCGGCTCCTTCTAACCTCCCTAATTTCTTTGTTAAATTCTGCTCTGCTTCCTTCATACTTCTCAAGGGTCTTGTTTGATTTGGACAAACGCATGGCCAGGAAAGGATGAGAAGGGAATGGGCCAGGTACAGGGACAATGTGGACGGGCATTCTGGTCAGGATGGGGCAGCTTAGGCTGAAGGACTTGTCTCCCTGCTGTAGGACTCTGTGATGTTATGACTCTTGTTTAATTAACAAGAGAAAGGAAACATATCTTACCTCTCAGAATCTCCTGGAGTAACTTACCTACCACCGAAGTTCGGCTTTCCTGGTCTATCGTTCCCAGGTTTCTCTTTGCAGCCCTTCTTGAGTAAGGGCACAACATTCACCACCCTCGAGTCTTCCGGGTTGTCACCCGTGGCTAACAATGATTCAATATCATCCAGGGCCCCTGCAGTTTCTTCTCTCACCTCTCTCAGTGCTCTTGGATATATCTGGTCAGGACCAGGAGATTTTACCACCTTCATACATTCTAATATGTCAAACACCACCTCTACTGTGATATGGACTGTCCCCAGGATATCAGCACTAATGTCCCCCAGTCCCAAGTCTTCATGTCTTTCTCCACGGTAAACACAGAGGAGAACTACTCATTGAGGATCTCACCCATCTCCTGCAGTTCTGTACAAACAAGTCCACATTGGGGCGCTCCTGTTCTCTCTCAAGTTTTTTTTCCTTTAATATACTGAAAGAATCTCTTTGGATTCACCCTAATCTTCTCTGAGGAACCCTAAACTTCTGATATTTCTTGGTTCCCAAATCTTGCCATCTTTATCTTTTATCCTGACTGCAACATGTCAGCCCCGAACTCTGGTCCACTGATGTAGCTTTACCTTCAAACAGCAGCCTCCAATCCAATGTTTCCAATTCCTGCATAATACCGTTGTAATTAACCATGCCCCAAGGGAGCACTTTCACCCAAGCACCAGCCTTAGCATTTTTCAAAAAACAAAGAAAATTACAGCCCAGGAACAGGCCCTTCGGCCCTCCGAGCCTGTGCTGATCCAGATCCTCTATCTAAATCTGTCGCCTATTTTCTAAGGATCAGTATCCCTCTGCTCCCTGCTCACTCATATATCTATCTAGATACATCTTAAATAACACTATTGTGCCCACCTCTACCACCTCGCTGGCAACGTGCTCCAGGCACCCACCACCCTCTGTGTAAAGACCTTTCCACGCATATTAAACCTTCCCTTCTCACCTTAAACTCGTGACCCCGAGAAAGTGAGTCCCCCACTCTGGGGAAAAAGCTTCTTGCTACCCACCCTGTCTTCACCCCTTATGATTTTGTAGGCCTCAATCAGGCCCCCCCTCAGCTTCGTTTTTTTTTTAGTGAAAATAATTCTAATCTACTCAACCTCTCCTCATAGCTCGCCCCCTCCATGCCAGGCAACTAGCTGGGGAACCTCCTCTTCCCCCATATGGCCTCCCGAGCTGAGCCCTCCAAAATGCCCTCTCTGAGTACTCTGTAATCAGGAATGCAACTCCTCCGGCCCCTCAGACATCCCCCTCTGTCTTGCCTGAGGCATCAAAATCCTGGAAAATTAAGCTGTCAGTCCTGCTGTTCTCTCAACCAAGTTTCTGTAATGGCTACCACACGGAGTCCCACGTGCTAACCCAGACCCTAAACTCATCTGCCCTTACTTCTTATACTCCTAGCAGTAAAATAAATTCCACTACTAAAGAATTTCAAACTTTTAAAATGGACAAAGAAAAAGATTTACCAGTTCAATTTCTCCAAATTTCCCGAACTGTATATTCACTCGAGCCAAGTCGGACTTTTCTCCTGAATGTGGCAAAGTTTATTTTGCAAAACGTTCAGCTCCATTCGCGAACCCTCAGATCCTGAAGCAGTCCGTGTCCAAATGCCACAAGATCTGGACAATATCCAGGCTTGGGCTGACAAGTGGCAAGCAACATTCGCCAGGCTATGACCATCTCCAGTAAGAGACAATCTAACCACTGCCCCTTGGCATTCAATGGTGCGACCATCACTGAATCACCCACTTTCAACCCCCTATCCTGGGGGTTATCATTGATCAGAAACTCAACAGGACTCACCACTCACTGGCGACATGACCAGGTGAGAGGCTAGGAATACTGCATTGAGTAAGCCAACTCCTGACTCCCACCGTCTCCAAGGCACAAGGCAGGAGTGGGATGGAATGCTCCGCACTCGCCTGGATGCGTGCAGCTCCAGCAACACTCAAGTAGCTTGATTGGCCCCACACCCACAAACATCCCCACCCTCCCCCCACCGACGCTCGGTAGCAGCAGTGTGTACCATCTACAAAGATGCCCTGCAGAAACTCACCAAACATCCTCAGACAGCACCTTCCAGACCTACACCCACTTCCATCGAGAAGGACAAGGGCAGTAGGTATTTGGGAACACCACCCCCTGCAAGTTCCCCTCTGAGCCCCTCCCCATCTCTGGGTCAGAATCCTGGAATTCCCTCCCCCAGGACATTGTGGGTCTACCCTACAGCATAGAGACTGCAGCAGTTCAGGAAGGCAGCTCACCCCCACCTTCTCAAGGGGCAACTAGGGACAGGGTAATAAATGCTGGGCCCAGCCAGTGACCCCCCACATCCCACCAATGATTTCTTTAAAAACACTCCCTCCACATTGAGATAGACCCCCACAATTTACCCTCCTCTTCTTCCACACAGAGTCTCTCTTTACTGCCCACCCACACCCCTCCCCGCTCCCCCATTATCTCTGCAACTGGTAGCACGTAACCTCTGTTGCAGTGTTCCCAACTCGTTTCAGTTCCCAGATGACCATGATCCACTGAGATTGTTAAGTGTGCGCTGCCCCAGGATATTTAAATTCCCATTCTGGTTTGCAAATCCCACGGTGCCCTGAGTACCTCTGACCTCCCTGCTTCCACCTCCACACCTCGGGCCCACCAACACTCTGAGATACGTCAGCCATGGCAACTACTCCCGCAGCTTCGGTTCAACAGCTGGAATGTTCCGGAATCCCCGTTCCACACCCCTTCACCACCCTCGATGAAATACTCCTCAAGGCCGATCTCTGACCAGGCTTCAGGTCACCAGGCCACACTATCCCCCAGCGCAACTCCATTTCATCGGACGCTCGACCATGACCATTCCGTGAATCAGCTGACTGGGACATTTTGTCACATTCAAGGAGATATAGAAATGCAGGTGGTTGTTGTCAGTGACAGGATCACATTTCACAACACGCCAACGACTGGAAGCTGTCCCAGAGCTGCAGAATAGCACAGACTCTGCTGGAGTGAAGGCCTGTGTCTCTGCTGGTAGTGACAGTGTGGGAGCCTGTATCTCTGCTGGTAATGGCTGTGTGGGGGCCTGTGTCTCTGCTGGTAGTGACATTGTGGGGGCCTGTCTCTCTGCTGGTAGTGACATTGTGGGGGCCTGTCTCTCTGCTGGTAATGATTGTGTGGGGCCTGTGTCTCTGCTGGTAATGACAGTGTGGGGGCCTGTGTCTCTGCTGGTAAAGACACTGTGGAGGCCTGTGTCTCTGCTGGTAGTGACATTGTGGGGGCCTGTGTCTCTGCTGGTAGGGACAGTTTGGGAGCCTGTGTCTCTGCTGGTAATGACAGTGTGGGCGCCTGTGTCTCTGCTGGTAATGATAGTGTCAGGGCCTGTGTCTCTGCTTGTAGGGACAGTTTGGGAGCCTGTGTCTCTGCTGGTAATGACAGTGTGGGGGCCTGTGTGTCTGCTGGTAATGATAGTGTCAGGGCCTGTGTCTCTGCTGGTCGGGACAGTTTGGGAGCCTGTGTCTCTGCTGGTAATGACAGTGTGTGGGCCTGTCTCTCTGCTGGTAATAACAGTGTGGCGACCTGTGTCTCTGCTGGTAGTGACAGTGTGGGGGCCTGTATCTCTGCTGGTAGTGACAGTGTGGGGGCCTGTTTCTCTGCTGGTAATGACAGTGTGGGCGCCTGTGTCTCTGCTGGTAATGACAGTGTGGGGCCTGTGTCTCTGCTGGGTCTGTGCTGGTATAATCTCTGCTGATTAATGCAGAGCTTTCCCAAAACCCACTTTCACCAGCAGAGAACCTCATCTCTCACACACACACCAGCAGAGCACCACACCCACTGGGATTTTCTGCAAACTGTTGCTCTCCTCTGACAGCAGTCTTCCCCCACCCCAGGAGAGTGTGGGGGAAATCCCTCAGGAATGTTCCCCTCCCCCATGACCACACCCCTTTCCTGCACTGAGCGTGTGCGAGGTTTGGTATAAAGCTGATTGGAGGAGGGTCACTTACCCTAGCCCTGGGGTGTGGCCGAGACCCAGCAGCTCTCCCTGTGTAAGAGCTCTGGTCCATGGGACAGGGAGGGTCAGTACCTCCACTATGGTCACTGCCTCTGTCCCTTAACGTTTGACCAGTTTCTCCTGGCTCCTGGCTCTGTTCCCAGGGGACCCTGCAGTGTTGCCCACCGTTTTCCCACCGACTGGTGACGGTTTATTCCGTGACCCTGGGGGAGTTTGTGATAGGGGAGAGCAGCCTTCGATCAGTAACAGGTAGGGCCCAAGTCTGCTCTGCCCTCAGAGCCACCATCGTCAGGCACACGATGGAGCTCCCTTCCTGGACCCAGCACCTCCTGGAACCAAGAGAGGGGGGGGGGGGGGGGAAGATGGAGGGAGGGAGGGAGGGGGATGACCCTCTACCCCATCAAAGCCCTCTGTGGTTCCCAGGGACTTTCCGGGATACCATTCCCAAAACTCCATTGTGTAGATTGTAACCTCAAACCTGCATTTCAAACTCCCCCCACCTCCCAATAACACCCCCTTCCCCCCAATAGCGCCCCTTCCCCCAAATAATGCCCTCTTCCCCCAATAACTCTATTCCACCCAGTAATGTCCCCTTCCCCCCCAATAGCGCCCCTTCCCCCAAATAATGCCCTCTTCCCCCAATAACTCTATTCCACCCAGTAATGTCCCCTTCCCCCCCAATAATGCCCCTTCCCCCAATAATGCCCCCCTCTCCCTAATAACGCCCCCTCCCCCCATAACACCCCCTCTGCACCAATAATGCCCCATTCCCCCCAATAATGCCCCATTCCCCCCAATAATGCCCCATTCCCCCCAATAATGCCCCATTCCCCCCAATAACGCCCCCTCCCCCCAATAATGCCCCATTCTCCCAATAGCACCCCATTACCCCCAATAATGCCCCCTTCCCCTCAATAACATCCTCTCCCCCCCCAGTAACACCCCTCTACCCCCCATACCTTCCCCACTCTGCCCCCTGTCCCCCGATAACGTCCCCGCTGTCTCTCCAAACGCTGTGCCTTTGGGGGGGGGGGGGGGGGGGTTGTGCTGCTGGTTTCAGTCCCCACATGATGATGAACCCCTTCCTTCCTCAGCACCCCGTGTGGGGGCCCCTGCTCCCCCAGTGTGAGGAACCCGGAATCGGCTGTCATTCTCTGTGATCACACAGCTGTGTGCTATCGCAGTGTGATACGTGGTGGGGCAGTGGGTAGCGTCTCTGCCTCTGGGCCAGGAGCTCCTTGTTGCGGTCCCCAGCCAGGCCTGGATGATCAGTGATTGCCAGTGAGAAGCAGGGGGGTTTCCTGGTCAGCTATCTGAAATTAGAGCCTCTCGTTCTGTTGCAACAGACTGCACTGTGCTGGGAATGGTGTTATTGTTACTGTAGTAATGGATGGCCCTGGATGGGGTACAGTTGGTTCGATGGTTAATCTTCATTCATATCTGTGCTCTTTTCTCACTTCAGTTGGACAGGGGACTGAGTGTCTCCAACAGGGGTACTAACCACAGTACTGGTCACCTGATTTAAGGCACTACACAAATGCATTAGACACAGTTCAGAGACGGTTTGCTCTCTCAATGAATTGAATTGAATTTACTGTCACGTGTACTGTCACAGTGAAAATCTTTGTCTTGTGAGCAATACAGGTAGATCACGGAGGTAAGTAAATAATAGGTAAACAGCGGCAAAAACAAAACACAGGTACAGGCGAATGCTCAGAGTTTGTGAGGCCATTCAGTATTCTAACAACAGTAGGGTAGAAACTGTTTCAAAACCAGCTGGTGCGTGTGTTCAGGCTTCTCTACCTTTTCCCCGATAGTAGAGGTTGTAGACAAACGTTGCCAGGGTGGGATGGATCTTTGAGAATGCTGGTGGCCTTTCCTTGACAGCGGGCCTGGTAGATGGATTCTATAGATGGGAGGTTGGCCTTTGTGCTTGCCCGGGCCGAATTCACCACTCTCTGTGACCGTCCCCGATCTTGAATGGTACAGTTGCCATAGCAGGTAGTGATACATCCAGACAGAATGCTCTCAATGGCGCACCTATAAAAATTGGCGAGGGTATTCGCTGTCATGCCAAATTTCCTCAGCTGCCTGAGGAGGAAGAGACGTTGTTGGGCCTTTGTAGCCAGGGCATCCACATGGAGAGTCCAAGAAAGCTTGTTGTGGATGACCACTCCCAGGAGCTTGACCCTCTCCACTCGTTCCACCTCTGTGCTGTTAATGTGTGGGGGGGCATGAGTAATATCCCGCCGAAAGTCAATAATGAGTCCCTTGGTTTTGCCTGCGCTGAGAGCTAGGTTGGTCTCTGTTCACCATTTCTCTAGGTCTTCCACCTCCCATCTGTTGTCTGTTTCTTCACCATCTGAGATTCGAACGGCTATGGTGGTGTCATCAGCGAACTTGTAAATGGCATTAGTCTGGTATTTGGTGACGCAGTGATGGGTATACAGTGAGTACAGTAGGGGGCTGAGGACACACCCCTGGGGGGGCTCCAGTGTTGAGTGTTAATGAGGATGAAATATTGTCCCCAGTCTTCACTGATTGTGGCCTGTGGGACAGGAAACTGAGGATCTAGTTGCAGAGAGTGAGCAGATTGTATTATGAGGAATGTTTGTATGGACTGGATTTGTTTGTGAGAATTGGACAGGGTCACTTGACTGGAATGTATCCGATCCTGAGGGGTGTGGATAGGGTGGATGTGGAAAGGATATTTCCTCTTCTGGGTGAATCTGAAATTGGGAATCGTTGTTGAAAACTTGATTGAATCTCATATGAAACGGACTGTTTCTACTTTTGAGTCTTTGGAACTCTCTCCCTCAAAAGCTGGTGGAAGCAGAGGCTGTGAATATTTGGGAAGCAGGGGCGATAGACTGCTCGCTAGCAAGGGGAAGAAAGGATGGATCACATTGCAAAATTGAGTTTACAATCAGAATATTGAATGGTATGGGAGTGTCGAGAGACCAAGTGACCTCCTCCTGCTCTTTGCTGTATGTTGGTAATGACTGGCAGCCTGGGGGTTTGGTCAGTGTTCAGGCTGGGCTGAGTCTGAGACCTGCGCCCCCCCCCCCCCCCCCCCCCCCACCCTGTCCTCTCTGTGCTGGAAATTGCACTCTGACCTGTCTCAGGCCGATAACTGCGGAACGGGCAATAGGAAGGTGCTGGCAATTCGCTCTGTCTGGAAGTGAACTTACTCCTCGCCAGTGCCATCAGGTGGACACATCGTTCTGGGAATGGGTTTCTGAAGACAGAGCAGATAAGGAATTTGTCCAGGGACCAGGGATTGCCAGAAAGTGACTTCAGTTCAGTAACTTGAAGGACATACTCTGAGTGACAGCACAACCCCCACCCCCCCCCCCCCCCCCCCAAAGGCACAGCGTTTGGAGAGACAGCGGAGACGTTATCGGGGGACAGGGGGCAGAGTGGGGAAGGTATGGGGGGTAGAGGGGTGTTACTGGGGGGGGAGAGGATGTTATTGAGGGGAAGGGGGCATTATTGGGGGTAATGGGGTGCTATTGGGAGAATGGGGCATTATTGGGGGGAGGGGGCGTTATTGGGGGGAATGGGGCATTATTGGGGGGAGGGGGGCATTATTGGGGGAATGGGGCATTATTGGGGGGAGGGGGGCATTATTGGGGGGAATGGGGCATTATTGGTGCAGAGGGGGTGTTATGGGGGGAGGGGCGTTATTAGGGAGAGGGGGGCATTATTGGGGGAAGGGGCATTATTGGGGGGAAGGGGACATTACTGGGTGGAATAGAGTTATTGGGGGAAGAGGGCATTATTTGGGGGAAGGGGCGCTATTGGGGGGAAGGGGGTGTTATTGGGACTAACTTGAAGGACACATCCCTGAACACTATGGGACAATTTCCCATGGCCAATCCATACTCTGAGCGTAGCACGGATTTATCAGACACTAAAATCCTCCAATACCAACAGTATGGAAACAGGCCATTCGGCCCGTCAAGTCCACATCAACCCTCCAAAGAATAATCCACCCAGACCTATCCCCTACCCCCTGACTAATGCATCTACCCTGCACATCCCTGGACACTATGGGGCAATTTCCCATGGCCAATCCACCCTAACCTGCACATCCCTGAACACTATGGGACAATTTCCCATGGCCAATCCACCCTAACCTGCACATCCCTGAACACTATGGGACAATTTCCCATGGCCAATCCACCCTAACCTGCACATCCCTGAACACTATGGGGCAATTTCCCATGGCCAATCCACCCTAACCTGCACATCCCTGAACACTATGGGGCAATTTCCCATGGCCAATCCACCCTAACCTGCACATCCCTGAACACTATGGGGCAATTTCCCATGGCCAATCCACCCTAACCTGCACATCCCTGAACACTATGGGACAATTTCCCATGACCAATCCACCCTAACCTGCACATCTTTGGATTGTGGGA